>NC_142930.1:164331481-164371481 GCF_046866305.1 Octopus bimaculoides
TTTCTGCAACATTCGAATCACATGTCACAGGACTGTGACATCTCAGGCCGATGAAGTAGTTGTTGAACCTGGAGAGACTCCCCGATCTCCGAGCTACTCACCCTGTCGCATAACGTTGCTACAGAGACCTTTCGGAGGAATCCTATTTCGGCCGCTTGTGTTCTCGATCGTACTCTTTCGGTCATTACCCAACATTCACGACCACAAGTGAGGATAGTCACGGAAACCGAATTGAAGATAGCGAGTTTCAGTTTTTTTTTACCAACTTCTCTTCTGAGGATCGATTGTTAGAGCTGGGACATCACGCTGCCTTCACACACAATTCTAGCATCCAATCCAACGTCGTCCTGCTTCCCACCACTAGGTAATAAGGCCTAGAAATATTCTTTTCTACTCTAGGCACAAGGCCCGAAATTTTTGGAGTGAGGTCCAGACGATTAGATCGACCCCAGTACGCAACTGGTACTTAATCTATCGACCCCGAAAGGATGAAAGGCAAAGCTGACCCCGGTGGAATTTGAACTCAGAACGTAAAGATTGACGAAATACCGCTAAGCATTTCGCCCGGCGTGCTAACGTGTCTGTCAGCTCACCGCCTTACGGCCTAGAAATATTCAAACTTCTCTATTTGCGTCTGTGACGTTCCACTAACATAAGGCGGTCATTCTTGCGCTCTGTGCTTTTTATATGCTGGTTCAATTTCTATAGACTTTCCCGCCATGTGTATATAAACGTGTGTGTGTGTGTGTGTGTGTGTGTGTGTGTGTTATTCGGGAAGATAGTGAACACCTAAAGGTAACATACGTTGATGAAATTTACATCAGAAATACTATTTGCTACAAAATAAGTAGAATCTTCCATATTAGAAAGATAAATTAAAATTCAAAAGTCTCTGCTGTACTTCATCATTTTCTGTCTTTCTCGTCTTGCTTACTTTGGTGCCGATTCACATGAAACTTGTTCAGTACGGAATAAATTCCAACATATTAATCATATTAATGTTTTCTTCGAACGACATCAAACCCACGTCCACATCGCATTCAACATCATACTAGCTGCTGAAATATTACAGTCGTTAAAAGATGAAAAATATATGTGTGAATGTATGCACGTTGTAAAGCTTCTATCAGGATGAACTGGTCCTGTATTAACTTCTGTATTCCAAGAGGCTTTTGGCAAATAATATTCTATGGAATATTATAAGCTGCCCGTGCATCATATTTATCAAAAAAAGAAGAGCAAATTTAGGCCGATAACTCTGGGTACCAGCATCCTTTTCTACTCTAGGCACAAGGCCCGAAATTTTGGGGGAGGGGGGGCAATCGATTAGATCGACCCCAGCACGCAACTGGTACTTAATTTATCGACCCCAAAAGGATGAAAGGCAAAGTTGACCTTGGCGGAATTTGAACTCAGGACGTAAAGACAGACGAAACACCGCTAAGCATTTCGCCCGGCGTGCTAACGTTTCTTATTTCTTTATTGCCCACAAAGGGCTAAACATAGACGGGACTAACAAGGACAGATAAAGGGATTAAGTCGATTACATCGACGCCAATGCGTAACTGGTACTTAATTTATCGACTCCGAAAGGATGAAAGGCAAAGTCGACCTCAGCAGAATTTGAACTCAGAACGTAACGGCAGACGAAATACCGCAAACCATTTCGCCCGGTGTGCTAACGTTTCTGCCAGTTCTTCGCCTTTAATATTTGTTTCTACTCATGGCACAAGGCCCGAAAATTTTGGGGAGGGGGCAGTCGACTAGATCGACTTCAGTACGCAACTGGTACTTAATTTATTGACCCCGAAAGGATCAAAGGCAAAATCGACCTCGGCGGAATTTGAACTCAGAACGTAAAGCGTTTCGCCCGGCGTGCTAACGCTTCTGCCAGTTCGCCACCATCCGTAGGTACCAGTATCATGAATACCTATGTTGTCAGGACGGAAAAAGGCTGGAATAAGTGTCTCTTTCAACGCTCTAACAAGTTCTCATCGTCCATCATCTTGGATTGGTACATTTTTTTGTCATCTAGCCTCAATAGATAAATGGTAAATTTGGTCTCGGTGCGATTCGAAATCGTATTGTAGAGAGTGAAAACAAACTCTGAAATATTTTAGTCAGCTCTGCAAATTCGCTATATACGTGTGTGTGCGTGTGTGTGTGCGTGTGTGTGTACGTGTGTGTGTGTGTGTGTGTGTGTGTGTGTGCGTGCGTGTGTATGCGTGCGTGTACATATATATGTGTACAATTAAATACATACACACACATACACAAATATATATATAAACAAATATATATACAGGTGTTGGACAAAATAACGGAAACACCTTAAAATTTCAAACAAATTTATTTTAATATGGAGTAGGACCGCCTTTGGCAGTAATTACAGCTTGAATTCTGCGAGATATGGACTCGTATAATGTTTGAATTATTTCCAAAGTAATTTTTGTCCATACTTCAGGTAAAAAATGGCTACAGTTCTTGTAGTGATGATGGTGGAGGATATCGACTCCTCACTTGTTTTTCTAAAATGCACCATAAATGTTCAACAATATTCAGTTTCCGTCTACCAAATCCACTCACAAGGTTTTGGTCGACCCGAGGCTATAGTAGAAGACACTTGCCCAAGGTACCACGCAGTGGGACTGAACCCGGTACCATGTGGTTCGTAAGCATGCTACTTACCACACAGCCACTCCTGCGCCAATAACTTATTGTGCAACTTATTGAGTACGTTTATAAACAGGGCTGATTTTGGTGTTTCTCTGTAAATTGTAAAAGTTTATGAAATTTAATTGATTTTCGAATCTTATTAGATTCTCAACAGAGGCGTCTGCATCAATTTGACCAATTCCAGAGAAACAAGCAGCGAGTCTGTTTATATACACAACAATTACAGCAGCTACAGAAAACTAGAGCTACTACATACATACATACATACATACATACATACATACATACACACACACACACACACACACACACACATATATATATATATATATATATATATATATATATATATATATATATATATATACACGCACACATACACACAGAAAAAGAGAGATAACTGAGAAAGACCTTTGGAGTTTTTGCTGTCTTTTGTTAGTCGTATTTGATATGTGTGTATGTGTGTGTTTTGATATATAAACACATACATACACACAGAAACATATATACGCATATATATATATATATATATATATATATATATATATATATATATATATATGTGTGTGTGTGTATAACACACATACATGCATATATATATATATATATATATATATATATATATATATATATATATCGATGGGCTTCTGGACAGTTTCCCTACTATCAAATTTCACTCAATGATCTTCAATTTTTGTTACTCATAACTGTAATTACGATTTTATTGTACTTAAACTATTGTTATTGTACTCGTTAATATCCTCGTCAATACAATGACAACGAAAGTGTGTTGAATTGAATTAAATTAAACTGAATTTTATTGAATTAAAACAAATATGTTTGCACTAAAGTGAAAGAATACGAAACGACCGCCAACGTGAGTGAGTGAGTGCAGGTTTTGACTTTTTAATAATAACCTCTGTTAATATTCTTTCTGAATTGAAAGAGAAAAATACGATACAAATAAATTGAATTCAGTCTTTCATAGAATGAATAGGAAAAATCTGTTACAGATATTAATGTTGAATAGTTGAGAGTTTTACTCCTTTTTCATATTTGATAAAATTGACAGAAAGGGAAGTTATCGAGAAAAGAAAACTTTAAAAAAAAAAAAACGCAACACAACACACGAAAGAAAATTTTAAATCTGCTACCCAAATTTTATAATTCTATTGATTAACGGGGAAGAAATCTAAGATATTATTTTGTGTTCATTAATTCTGAAAAAATCATTTAGCAGTAGAATGCTAAACCTGCTTTTAACGGATAAGAAATAGGCTTAATACCAACCAAGAGTTTTGGCTAAGATAAGGAAATCCGCAGAAAAAGATGAAACGTCACACTGAAAATAAATACATATATATAATCCCATCGATATTGTTGTTTGTATTGTTGTGCTTGCTGTTATTGTTTATTGTTTATGAACAAGGATGAAGGTAGAGTGGTGTTGTTTTCCTCCATCTTATCATATTATGGTCATTGTGATTCTTAATTTTGCCGATCGTGTTTCATTATATAATATCAATTAAGTATTGGTATATTTTAGTTATGCCCCGTTGACGACCGTGCTCGAATCATACCGAGGTTGACTTCGCTATGTTTCGTACATGGTTGGTAAAATAAATATTAGTAGTTTACTGTTAGTAAGTCAATTTATTTGATTATAGTTCTTCCTTGTTCCTAAAGCGACATAATGGAAGAGTCTTTAAAGCAGTGGATAGGACTCTCTACAGGATTCGTTCCGGTTTTCTGAGTTCAAATCCTGCTATAGGCGACACAGATTTTTCTTTCATGTGTTTGTGTGTGTGGAAATATCAATCTCTTTGTCTTTCTCTACCGTAACACCTCTTGGAAAAAGAACGGTGTGTGCGTTTATGGTCCGTATCTTAACGGAGGACAAAACCAGATCGCTGAAATGAGTACCAAACATAAATGTATGTACGCCTGTTGATATAATAGACTTAAACCCATTAAAAGGATGCCCAAGCATAGACGCAATCCAGTGATTAAAAGAAGCGAAAGTAAAGACAGAGAGACAAGCAGACAGGTAGATAGACATGGATGACTCTCTTCAGCTTGTTCAATGTGGATTCGACTGTGTGATGAACTGAATCCCCTACTCATAGAACTAGCATTAGGTGCCTAAGCATTCCAAGGACAAGCAGTACCCTTAAGGGTACAGTGTTACATTGCTGGACCTTTGCATTCCAGGTACAATCCATCTGACAGTCTTCCAAAGAGTTTTCGTTTGCCAAATTTTACTCAAAATTTATGGGTCGACCTGTGGCTGTGTAGTGAGAAGTTTGCTTCTCAACCACATGGTTTCGGGTTCGGTACCACTGCGTGACGCCTTGGACAGGTGCTTTGTACCGTAGTTTCAAGCCGGCCAAAGCCGTGTGACTGGATTTAGAAGATGGAAACTGAAAGAAGCTCATCGTATATATATATGTATATGTGGGGGGGGGTGTCTGGGTGGGTGTGTTTGTGTGTGTGTTTACATACATATATATGTATATGTATATGTATATATATATATATATATATATATATATATATATATGTATGTATGTATATATATCCGTGAGTGCGTGTGTGTGTTTTTCTGTGTTTGTCCCCCATCACTGCTTGCCAACTGGTGTTGGTGTGTTTACGTCCTGGTAACTTAGCGGTTCGTCAAAAAAAACGACAGAATAAGCACCAGGCTTTACAGATAAAAGAAAGAATGGTACTAAAATCCTTGGAGGCGGTGCCCCAGCGTGGCCGTAGTCTAAAAAGATGCATGGTAGTTACATATACACCCAACTGACGAATCAGCTTCCACTAGGTGCTACCTTGCGGTGTAACATGAATGAATAAATATAAAGGTACATTGCTACTCCTATTTTTATTTCGTTTATTTTGATTTGTTTTTGCGGCCATTGTCTTTATTGTTCTCTCTTTGTGGTATCACCGTGAGAGCACTTTATTTTTTTACAGTTATTATTTACACTGTTTTTCTGTTTTCTTTCTTTCTTTCTGTTTTTGTAATTCCTTACCATCGAAAAGAAGATAAGGAGAATAATTTCTATGGCCGTCTTAAGTGATAGGAAAATTTTAAAAAAAACAAAAACAAAAGAAAAACAGAAAAAAAATACTGGTGCCAGGTGGGTGCATTGAAACAGGAAAGACGGATCATTAATTTACCCTTATTGGCTTTTGTTTCACTTGATCGGAGCTATTGGCCCCGGTGTGGTGAGAAAAGTCATTGTCGTCAAAAAGCCACCGTGAGAGAAAAAAAGAAAGAAATTTATAAAAGCTTATTGCAATCAGCCATTCATAAATATGGCTGACTATAAAAATCAAACAATTAGCAAATTTACTTTCAGACGGGTATTTGTATATGTGCATATATATATATATATACATATGTGTGTGTGTGTATATGTATTTATATGTATGTGTATAAATATGTATATATATATATATATATATATATATATATATATATATATATATACACGCACACATATAGGTATTCATGCATATATAGATAGGTATACAAATGTGTGTGCATATATACATACATATATACACACACACATACATACATATACGTGTGTATGCATATATGGATATACATATACATAAATATATGCGTGCATATGTATGCATATGAGTAGAGCGGTGAATGCACAATATCTCGCCTTAACTACTTGTGTATCCCTCTACATATCTACTTATATAAACGTATGTATGTTGATATGTGTAAAAGTATATATACGAATGTATGGCTGTATATATATATACATATATATATATATAAACATATATGTATATATATATATATATATATATATATATATATATATATATATATATATATATATATATATATATATATACATATATATGAACCCAAAACATAACACAAAGATGGGGTGAATGAACAAGAAACATGGTTTTCAATTTAACACTCAGGGTAAATGGAAATCTTAAACGTTTCGAGCCTACGCTCTTCTGCACAAAGGTGAGAGTGTACGCATATATATATATATATATATATATATATATATGGGGGAGGGTCTATTTTTGTATCGCAGCACCACTTGACACCCGGTGTTGGTATGTTTAGGTCTTCGTAACTTTCTAACTTAGAAGTTCTGCCGGTGTCCGATAGTATAAGTACTGGGTACTTATACCGGTGTATAAGTACATTTAATTTTACTTCCAGTTGCCGCTTCTTTTGGTCAAACTATCGTATTTCCAGCTACTTCAAATGAAAATTGTCAAAATGTAGTACAACGGTTTAGCATTTTTCAAAAGTGTAGTAACTCACACATCCGACAGTTTTGCAAAAATATATTTCTAAGTGAAAGTATCACACATGCATGGAGTTACGATTTTATGCACCCAACAAAGTATTATTCTTAAGCTGAGACTTTTGCTAATGTAAACAGAAATGGAATGGTGAAACTACTTTTTCGTTTCTTGTAAAAAGCAATCTTTTGTACTTACGACACTTTTGCATAAACGATATATATTCATATTGTATACTGTATATAGCAATATGTGAAGGCCCATGGCTTAGTGGTTAGGGTAATCGGTTCACTATCGTAAGATCGTAAGTTCGATTCCCGGTGGCATATTGTGTCCTTGAGCAAGACACTTCATTTCACGTTGCTCCAGTACACTCAGCTGGCAAAAATGAGTTGTACCAGTAATTCAATGGGGCCAGCCTTGTCACATCTTGTGTCACGTGGAATCTTCCAGAGAACTACGTTAAAGATACGCGCGTCTGTGGATTGCTCAGCCACTTGCACGTTAATTTCACGAGCAGGCTGTTCCGTTGATTGGATCAACTGGAACCCACGTCATCGTCCTCACCGACGGAATACCATTTCGCAATATATATAATACATATATAACTCTATACGTTTGTGTGTTGAATAGATATTTGTATTCATCATTATAAATATTAAGCTTCCATTTATACAGACAAGCATATATAAGTGGGAGAATTTCGTTATTCATGTATGCGTACATTTCTGTATGAATTTGAAATATATGCGCCGTTCTTCATATGACTATATGCAAATATATGCAGACTGCTTTAGGTTTACTTGTAAATATGTGTGTATGCACACACTCACACACATACACGCACATATATATATAAATATATGCGTGTGTGTATGTGTGTGTGTGTGTGTGTGTGTGTGTGTGTGTGTGTGTGTTTATATATATGAGCAGGTATGTGTTCTGCAAGATTAAACAGAAATTATCAGTAATGAAAGCGGCACTTGTATTGCTCATTTTTATATTTACATATTACAAACACTAACACACACACACACACACACACACACACAAACACACCACACACCCACACACACACGAATATCTATGTACCTATATACATTTATACGTGCATCTGCATAGAATGTACATGCAAATACTTATTAACTCGTGTGAGTGTGTGTGTCATATAAATACATATATACATATATATATATATATATATATATATATATATATATATATATATATATATATATATATATATATATATATATATATATATACATGTCTGTGTGTGTACAGTCATATATATATATGTATATTATATGTATATTATATTACGTGTGTGTGAATGTATGTATATGCATATATATCTATATATATATATATATATATATATACATATATATATATATATATATATATATACATATATATATATATATATATATATATATATATATATATATATATATATATATATATATATATATATATATATATATATATTATATATATATGCATACATTTATATGTACATATATTTCTCTCTCTCTCTCTCTCTCTATGTATATATATATATATATATATATATATATATGACAAACATACACACACATATATATATAGACAATTCTCCGGCAATCTGGGAGTATCCTTCCAGAAACCATTACTGTCTCTATCGATTCAGAAATGCCTTAATCAATACCAGTCGTTAATATTTCCGCTCCATAGGACAATGGCTACTTGTCTGGCTATTGTTCTACTCTTGGACACCTTGTACTCTACTGGTACCAGCTACGATTGTTTTACTGCACCTATGGAAGCCATTGTGGTCACTGGGCTGCAATACTTGGCTTTACGAACACAGCGAACCAACCCGATTCTCTTTCTCTTTTCATTTGACTGCCCCTCCTCTTAATGTCTGTTTTTTTTTATTTCTGTTTGGTTTCCTTTCACAAACACACACACACACACACACACACACACACACACAGAGGCACACATGTACATATATATTACATAGTTATGTATATTTAAATATATATTTGTCTGTGTGTGTGTGCTTTTGTGTTTGTGCCTCTGTGTGTGTGCCTCTGTGTGTGTGCTTCTGTGTGTGTGCCCCTGTGTGTGTGCCTCTGTGTGTGTGGGTGTGTCCGATCAAGTCTAACAGGCCGAAGCTTCGAACTCACTGTCAGCCCTCTTCTTATAAACGTTCAAAATATTGAGTGAAGCCAGTTTAATGTTAAATTGTTTTTATATATAATTTGACGTAAAAACAAACATAAGCGTCTCTATATACAATAATAATAATAATAATAATAATAATAATAATAATAATAATAATAATAATAATAATAACAACAACAACAACGACGACGACAACAGCAGCAGCAGCAGCAACAGCAGCAAGTACCACTACAACAGCAACAACAAGAGCGGTAACAGCATCACTAACACAGCAACGAGAATTTGCATGATAATGGACGTAGCATGTCCCGGTGACAACTGGATCAGTGAGAGAGAAGAAAAAGCGAACAACTGTGACGAACTGAAGTGGAAAATACGCAGAGAGTGGACGTGATACCGGTAGTAATTGGCGCTCTTGGAAGTATCAGCGCTCAACTACCAACGAGGCTCAAAAACATTGGTACAAAATGTAACGATAGAACACCTACAAGAATCAGCATTGCTCAGAACTGCAACAGTTCTCTGCAGGATCTTGAAGCCTGATCAGTAAACACGTGGCACCTTAGTCTGCTGGCTGTGGGCAGCTGAAACCGTCCATCATACGCAGCAAAATAAGCTGAGAGTTCTCATCAAATAATAATAATAATAAATCAATTACACACACACACACACACACACACACACACATATATATAACTTCTTAAACAAAGTTCAACAAATTCAATCATATTTTACGTAAATAGAGGAGATTAAACGTTAATATGGTTTATATGTTTTTTTATTCATGTAGCTATACGATCGTTTCATACAGAAAGACACTAAATTCATTTTAAAAATCTGAGTTGTCAAAAAGTACTCACCAGTAGCGGAACATAAGGAAAATGCTAAAAAGACTTTAAGATTACATAAGTAAGGTGTTCTTACTCCTTTTTGTACTGTGTTATTATTCTTGGAGTCATGTCTATTTAAAACCAAGACATTTAAATCGACATGAATAATAACTCATTACAAAAATGAGTAAGAACACCATACCTGTGTAATACGAACCTCTTTTTAGTTTTTTTCTTATTTTCAGCTACTGACGAGTACTTTTGACAACTCAGATTCTTAAAATGAATTCATTGTCTTTTTCTGTAGGAAACGATTGCATAGCTACATGAATAAAAAAAATATCATCCATATTAACATCTAATCTCCTCCATTTATGTAAAATGTGATTGAAATTGTTGAACTTTGTTTAATATAAGTTAAACCATAAACTTAATATACCTTTATAACTTTTCATATCGACGTTAATTTACACCAATAAATTCAAAAGTAAAAATATAAAGAAACAACGTTATAAATCTTTTGAAAATTACTCCAATTAAAGGACAAAAACATTTTCAACCTTTTAAAACACATATATATCAACGTATATATGTGTGTGTGTGTGTGTGTGTGTGTGTGTGTGTGTGTGTGTGTGTGTGTGTGTGTGTGTGTGTGTGTGTGTGTGTGTGTGTGTGTGTGTGTGTGTGTCTGTGTGTGTGTGTGTATGTATGCATTATAGGCGCAGGCGTGACTGCTTGGTAAGAAGCTTGCTTTCCAACCACATGGTTCCGGTTTCAGTCCAACTGCGTGACACCTTGGTCAAGTGTCTTCTACTATAACCTCAGGCCGACCAAAGCCTTTTAAGTGTATTTGGTAAACGGAAACTGAAAGAAGCCCGTCGTATACATTTGTGTGTGGTGGGGTAGGTATTTTCTACTACAGCCTCGGGCCGACCGAAGCCTTGCGAGTGGATTTGATAGACGGAAATTGAAAGAAGCCCGTCGTATACATATTTATGTGTGGTGGGGGTGTATCTTTATGCCTGTGTTTGTACCACCACCACTTGATAACCAGTGTTGGTATGTTTATGTCTCGTAACATAAAGGTTCAGAAAAACAGAATAAGTGCCAGGTTTTACAAGAAAATAATTACTGAGATGCGCCAGTATGGCTGCAGTCTAATGACTGAGACAAGTAAGAGATGAAGGATAACGGATAAAATAGTTTTAGATACATTGTGCTTGTAATAATATCCGAATTATTACACATCTGATTATAGAACTATTACACTAGGGAAGGTCTCTAAATAAAGAACAACAACTCTTGCTCAGAGAGATATAGTAGAGCTCGTCCTTGTACACAAGACAACTTTTAAACGGTGAAGCATTGGAACAAGTGGCTGACGTAAGCAGAGGCAACATATAAATTTCACCTGTGTTTCATTTTTCGTTAACTTGAAAGGATCAGTTTTACTCCTCCAGAGAGATCTGCTCTGTTATGGCAACATGCGCAAACAACATAACGTAATTTCCGTTTCTTTAGTCATTCTCTTACGAATTACTGGTTTACGACACTGACGATATTTGCTTAGTGGAGAGAAGAATCTAAGATGCCAAGATCTTATGATGTATTTAACGTTTTGCTGCTACAAATATTTCAGTACCTTGAAGTTTTGATTTCAAATTCCAGCTTTGTGTCTTAAATTGGCTGTAGTTACATCGATAATATGTTACGTGTAAAATTAATTGACTAAACGATCACTGTATCACTGCATCAATGAGACTATCGGATGTTGCGATACACCGATGATCACAATGCGCTTCCAATTTTCTCTTCCAATTCGCGCCCCTGTTCATCTACCAGTGACCGAATGGCGCCTCCGCCACCCGGGCCTCTCACGCGGCTCCAACACCTTTGTTCCTTAGAACACGCATCGCAGCCCTGACAACACACCCTTCGTGTTTGGCGTTGAAGTGTTCCACAGTCACATTCGAACAAAGCTCTGGTGAAAGGTGTTCCAGGCACGAAAATTCCGTATTTCATACGTCGAGAACTATAATATCATTTAATATAGCCTTTAAGGTTTGACTACTCTTTTTAGCAGGTTGGGAGAGTATAAGCCAGCTGCTTAAACAAAAACAAATTGTCTGCAGATAAACACTGTTCCTTCCTCTTTCATCCTTTCTCTTCCTGCTTCCTTCCTTTTCCTCTTTCTGTCTTTCTATTCTTCCTTCTTCCTCTACCTTCTCTTCCCTTTATTTTACTCACTCAGTTTCATATCTTCAACGTAGGTGGTTAGAATAACAGGCTAGTCAGTTTATTACTTTAGTACTTCGGTCGATTTTAGTTTGTTTTTTTAACTTTTTTCTTATTTAATTCGGGAATCAAAGCAGAGGAGGCTTTTAGCTCACGTATACGCATATTTGGTGCATAGCCATCATCACAATATGATTAAATTATTATTGCTAAAATTTAAGATGATGTCAGACAATTGGTAGAGTGATGGTAGTTAACTGGTAGAGTGATGGACAAAATGCATGATGGTAATTAGTAAATCGAGGGAAGTAACCAAGTTCATCCGGGTCCTCAGCAATGTCCTGAGACTGATTCGCAATGTTTTAATCATCATCCTCTCCACCACTACCATCACCACCATTTCATCATCAACATTATCGTCTTCATCATCATTACTATCGTTATGCCAATCACCTACACCACAACCACTTCCACCTCCATCATCATCACCACCACCACAACCTCCCCATCATCATCATCATCATCATTATCATCATCATCATCATCATCATCACTATCATCGTCAATATCATCACCATTCTCATCATTACTATCGTCAGTATAATCATCACCATCAACACCACCACCATTATCCTCATCACTATCCCGATCGCCATCATCATCATCATCATCATCATCATCATCATCATCATCATCATCATCATCATCATTACTACCGCCATCATCACCATTATCATCATCATCATCATCGTATTCATCATCATCATCATCATCATCATCATCATCATCATCGCATTCATCACCACCTCCACCATCATCCTCATCATCATCCTCATCCTCCTCCTCCTCCTCCTCCTCATCATCATCATCATCATCATCATCACTATTGCTAATATAATCGCCACAACCATCGCCACCATCCTAATCTTCTAATCACCACAATCAAAAACCACAGCCACCGCTGCTTTCACCACCACCACCTCTACCATCACAACCACCATCATATTCATCCCACCACCACCACCATTACCGCCATGCCCGCCATTACCAAAGCTATTGTTTATTGTGTTCTTTGCCGCCATTTCCTTAAGTTAGCGGAAATCTTGTTCGCTTTAATAGACTGAGAAATTGATTTCCAATCAGCAGATATATTAAAATCAATTTATTCTATTTAATCTCGGCTGTTAGTTCATATAAAAGATTCTCATTTATATCTTGGTAGTTTTATTGATTTATTTACTTATTTATTTTATTACTTGTCTATTTACTCTTTAATAATTTTCGATTTGCTTATTATTATTATTATTATTATTATTATTATTATTATTATTATTATTATTATTATTATTATTATTATTATCATTATTATCATCACTATTATTAATATTATTATTATTATTATTGTTATTATTAGCATTATTGTTATTATTGTTTTTATTATTAACAGTATTGTTGTTGTTGTTGTTTTTATTATTATTGTTTTAGTTGTTGTTTGTACGTTTGTTCGGTTCGCTCTTATCAGTTCATTTCATGATCAGCGCACCCAGCTCCGCCCAAAGCGATTATTTGATTGGGTGAATAAAGATAGCAGTCAAATCTCTCAACTCCACTCTGTATCTCTGTCTACTTCTCTCTCTCTTTTTCTCTTTCACTATGTATGTGTGTGTGTGTGTGTAAGCACACGCAAATGCGTATATGTATATATATATATATATATATATATATAGACAGAGAGTGGGGAGAGAGATGTAAACAGAAATTAATTCATGCATTCAATAGATAGATAGATAGATAGATAGATAGATAGATAGATAGATAGATAGATAGATAGATGGATAGACAGACAAACAGACAGACAGACAGAAAGACAAACAGACAGACAGAAAGACAAACAGACAGACAGAAAGACAAACAGACAGACAGATTGATAGACATCAAAACGCATCTGAAGCCAACGATATGGATTAGTTTCAAATATGTTTGCAGTCTCAGAAATTTACGCATACACACATACATACATATACATACACACACGCACATACACACACACACACACACACACACATACGTATGCACATATGTAGATCGGTCGGTCGGTAGATAGGTAGGTAAGGAGGGAGACAGGCAGGTAGGTTGGTAGGTAGGGTGGTTTTATAATTTCTCTTAATTTGAATTCGTCCATATTATAGAAGCTGGTTTCTTAGAAAAAAAAGAAAACAAAGCTGAATTGCCGGAGCTTGGATAATGAAAACGATGTGCTAAATGTTGGACGTTAGAAAAGTCTTGCATGTTTTTACTGTTCCGCTTGCAGGATGTATTTTCAAAGTGTCTTTTTGAGATTAGTAGTTGGTCATTCACTACAATAAGAAGTTTGCTTCCCCACCACATGGTCCTGGGTTCAGTCCCACTGCATTGCACTTTGGGCCGATCCATGCCTTGTGAGTAAATCTGATAGACGGAAACTGAAAGAAACCTGTCGTGTGTGTATGTATATATATATATATATATATATACACTCACACACGCGCACGCACACATGCACACTCACACACGCAAACACGCACATACACACGCGCACACACACACGCATACACACACTCACACGCACGCAGACGCACACATGGACACACACAGACGCACACGGACACACACACATATATGCAAGTATGTAACCCTTGAAGGGTTTTAATCGAACAAATCGACCTGCAGTGCATATTTTTTTAAAGCCTGATACTGTCGGCTCCTCTTTGACGAGCCGCGAATTTACTACTACTACTAATAATACTACTACTACTACTACTACTGCTGCTGCTGCTGCTGCTGTCTAAATCTTAACCACTTCCGTCAACGCCAGCCAACATCCCTCATCTCAAAAATGTATTATCATTGCAATAATTCTATTCCTTTTACTACAGTCAATGGTACTAGTGTTAATAATATAAGTAATAGTAGGTGGTGGTAGGAGGTGGTGATGCTAGGGGGTGATAATGTGACTACTGTTGTTGTTGTTGTTGTTCCTACAGCCCGTTCCAGTTGAATTCATTGTTGTATTGTCAGATCACTAGATTACAAGATCACCAGAGTGCCACTTCACTAGAGTACCAGATCGCCAGAATACCATACCACCAGACTACCATACCACTAGCCTACCATACCACCAGACTACCATACCACCAGACTACCATACCACCAGAGTGCTAGATAACCAGAGTACCAGATCACCAGGATACCAGATCACCAGTGTACCATACCACCAGATTATCATACCACCAGACTACCATACCACTAGCCTACCATACCACCAGACAACCATACCACCAGACTACCATACCACTAGCCTACCATACCACCAGACTACCATACCACCAGACTACCATACCACCAGACTACCATACCACCAGACTACCATACCACTAGCCTACCATACCACCAGACTACTATACCACCAGACTACCATACCACTAGCCTACCATACCACCAGATTACCATACCACCAGACTACCATACCACTAGCCTACCATACCACCAGACTACCATACCACCAGACTACCATACCACCAGACTACCATACCACTAGCCTACCATACCACCAAATTACCATACCACCAGACTGCCATACCACTAGCCTACCATACCACCAGATTACCATACCACCAGACTACCATACCACTAGCCTACCATACCACCAGAGTACCAGATCACCATGATACCAGATCACCAGTGTACCATACCACCAGATTATCATACCACCAGACTACCATACCACCAGACTACCATACCACTAGCCTACCATACCACCAGATTACCATACCACCAGACTACCATACCACTAGCCTACCATACCACCAGAGTACCAGATCACCAGTGTACCATACCACCAGATTATCATACCACCAGACTACCATACCACTAGCCTACCATACCACCAGACTACCATACCACCAGACTACCATACCACTAGCCTACCATTCCACCAAATTACCATACCACCAGACTACCATACCACTAGCCTACCATACCACCAGACAACCATACCACCAGGCTACCATCCCACCAGAGTGCTAGATAACCAGAGTACCAGATCACCAAAGTACCAGCAGAGTACTAGATCACTAGAGTACGAGGTTATCAAATCACTAAGCCATCAGTGTATCCCATCCTGGTAGGCGTCGCCTCCAAACACATAATCATCCTATTGTAATCACATAACATAGATACGCATCAATAACACGCTTCATTGACAACAACAACAACAACAATGATAATCTGCCTTATCATTCCGTGCCAACTCTACCGTGACGTGGGCTAGTCAGAGTCAATTACATCTCGCTCACACATAACACAGTCAGTGAACCGTTCCTTTCCTGTAATCTTCTTTTTACTTTCTCCATTCACCCACGCTGCTCTTATCTGAGAACAATACAGGCATTGAAAACGCATTCACACACACACACACACACACACACACACACACACACACACACTGATACACGTACGAGTATCTATAAATGCAGACCATTTTAATACATGCTCGTTTAATTGAAATACGCATATATATATATATATATATATATATATATATATATATATATATCCATGAACACACAGACTGGCACGTGCGCATGGTTCGCAGACGGACGTGCAAGGAGGCATAAAAACATGCATTTGCACAAACGAGTTCATGAAACAAGACGAGCTACGATAAAGCAAAAAATAAATTTCCTCTAACCCAATGACAGGTATGGGGTTTCGATTCTTAATTGGAACTATTTCACTTCATTGACACTCTTCACAAAGACCAAGCTAAATGCTGAAAATGTGTTCACTTATGCATCCCGACCCGCGTACACACACACGTAAACACACACCATCGACGCATATATACGTACATACATGCCTGTATATACGCAGACTAACATCTTAACACATATTCGTTCAATATGCATATATATATATATATATATATATATATATATATATATATATATATATATATATATATATATATATATATATATCGTAAAATATCTTTGCCAACTAAATGCGGCGGTCCTATAGAGGACGGTGCTACTGTTGTTTTTAGCCCTAGGAAGACATCTCCTCCAGCTGGCCTACGACACACAATCTGTGTCGGATTAGTATTTGCAAGGGAGGTCATCGCTCCCATCTCTAGCCTTGCGTGAAACACACAGACCCGAGTTTCTTGGTGGTTACCCGTCTTCAGTGTGTGTTAATCACTAGCTAGTGATAAAGAACTCATTCCACTCGCAAAATATTATATTCTGTTGTTTTTTTTTTTTGTAGTAGCGACACACTGTCGCTGATCTCGTAAAAGAGAGAGATAAATTATATTAAATCTCTGAACGAGAAATAAACAGTAACAGTACGGGATCGTAAAATATATTTGCCAACTAAATGCAGTGGTCCTACAGAGGACGGTGCTACTGTTGTTTTTAGCCCCAGGAAGACATCTCATCCAGCTGACCAAGGACATACATACACACGGTGACTGTCGACTTTTAAAAGATTATGACCATCGCTGACAAATTATCTGATCCTAGATGTTTAAAGACAATGGCTGTCAGCGATGCTCGAACTGAAATTTAGAGCTAATAAAAGCTTGTACAACACCGTTAAGATTCTCATATACAAAGCCAGGTAGTCCTGACACAAGCGATTACACTCCCTTCAGCTTCGTATTGAGATTGCTAACCTCAGTCCCACTGCGTGACACATTGGGCAAGTATCTTCTACTATAGCCTCGGGCCGAGCAAAACCTTGTGAGTGGATTTGGTAGACGGAAACTGAAAGCCCATCGTATATATATATGTGTGTGTGTATGTATGTGTGTGTGTGTGTGTGTGTGTGTGTGTGTGTGTGTGTGTGTGTGTGTGTGTGTGTGTCTATGTGCGTGTGTATATGTGTGAATTTGTTCTTTTCACTGCTTGATAACCAGTGTTGGTGTGTTTGCGTTCTCGTAAGCTAGCGGTTTAGTAAAACATACTGATAGAGTAAGTACTATGCTTAAAAAATAAGCTCTAGGTCGATTTGTTCGACTAAAACCCTTCAAAGCGGTGCTCCAGCATGGCTGCAGTCAAATGTCTGAAACAAGTAAAAGAATACATACATACATACATACATACATGCATACATACATACATACATACATACATACATACATACATACATACATATGCACGCATACATACAGGGCTTCCCAGTAATTCAAGATTATCACAGAAGTTTCGCTTTTCAGTTGGAGCTGTGTCATTCGATTAATGTTCTTCACAGATGACCTAATTATATCAGAATAGTTTATCTGTTTCTCCGAACTTAATTATCTTTGTGCTTAGTAAAGATTCAATAGAGTGCCAGAATCGAATACTTGATGTGTCCAGTCACGTTCATTCACGTCTTTAATTTGAATACAAAAAGTCGCTGAAATCGACTTCAAATTTAAACCTCCCCTGTTCGATAAAAGGCCACTCAAAGCGTATTTTCCTCTGTTTAATTCAGAAATTATCAATGTTTCATGACTTTTCTACTTTAATCATGACAGTTGAAACGTGTTGAGATATGGCGACAATTTACTCAAATCTCGAAAACATAGCAAAAGACTTTAGAAGAATAAATAAGAATAAATAATGGCAGCGTTCTACAACCCGACTGTCCAGGATTCAATTCTAGCGTCTCTCAGTTTCTCGAACTTCAGTTTCAGACTGTTTTCCCGGTCACACACATATAAGCAAGGTTAATTTGCAATTGTCTCTACTTCTCTAAATAGCTTCAGATATGTTTTAATCTTAGCAAAATATATGATTTAAGCATTTAAGCTTAAAATCTTTGCCGTATCTGTTCCGGCTTTTTCA
The DNA here is from genome assembly GCF_046866305.1 of Octopus bimaculoides. Taxonomy (NCBI): domain Eukaryota; kingdom Metazoa; phylum Mollusca; class Cephalopoda; order Octopoda; family Octopodidae; genus Octopus; species Octopus bimaculoides. The sequence goes on from NC_142930.1 coordinate 164,350,560, forward strand.
CGGTAGTTCAAATGTCGCCGAGATCAACTTTGTCTTTCACCCCCCACCCCCCTCAGGGTCAATAAAATACGATATCAGACATTTAACAAGGTCGACGGTATCGACTACGCCCTCGTTTCAAAATTGCTAGTTTTTTGCCAAAATTTGAAACCATTATTATTATCATCATTATTATTATTATTATTCAGTAGTTTTATTTTTATAACGTGCTTTCACTTCACTACCGAGCGCAGCTCTGTGCGCCTTGGGTATGTGCTGTGGTTTGCTGTGGTGCTCTTATGTTTACTGTATTGAAAGTGTTTTGCGTAGAATGTGTGCAGTACCCAGTAGTGCAATTTTCTGTATGTTATATATATTTGTAAGTCCTGGTGTTTTTGTTATGTATTTGTCTGAATATTTTTTTATTATACCTAAGGCACCTACTATGATAGGAATTGTTTCTGTTTTTAGATTCCACATTCGAGTTATCTCTATTTCCAGGTCTTTGTATTTTGAAAGTTTTTCCATTTCTTTTAGAGAAACGTTGTCATCTGCTGGTATTGAAACATCAATTAGAAGGCATTTTTTTCCTTCATGATCTTTGACAACTATATCTGGTCTATTTGCCTTAATTTCTCTATCTGTGTGTATTATTATTATTATTATTATTATTATTATCATCATCATTATTATTATTATTATTATTATTATTATTATTATTATTATTATTATTATTATTATTATTATTATTATCATTATTATTATTATTACTGTTGTTGTTGTTGCTGTTTTGTAGGGCCTACTTTGCCTTTCATCTTTTTGGGGTCGATGGAATACTAGTTCAGCACAGGCGCCGAGCTCATCGACTAATCCCTCCCAAAAAATTTCAGACACAATCCATTATTATTATTATTATTATTATTATCATTATGAATATTATTATTATTATTATTATTATTATTATTATCATTGTTGTTGTTGTTGTTGTTGGTTGTGTTGTTGTTGTTGGTGGTGGTGTTGGTGTTGCTGTTGTTGTTGTAATATAAGGGCAATAATCGTTTCTTCATTTTTCCTTGAGAGAACCGGGGTCTTTAAAAAGACAAAGACGAAATGAAAACACAAAGAAATAAAAAGTAGGGGTTATTTCATTGTGTGATACTAAAAACTATAAATACATCGTAATAAAGATGATTAAAAAGATGAAGAATTCGATTAGAAGCTACAGCCGTAATCAGGGACATTCACCAGTTCGAACATCCGTTCGCCTTAACAATAACCGGAAGGACATTAGCAATAGTGTCTCTACTAACATCAACACTATCATCACTACAGTAACGCCACCAGCGGTAATTAGAGCAGCAACATGAACGTCTACATCCCCCCACCACCACCACCACCAAAAATAACGGTAGCAACACCAACAACAACAATAACAACAGCTACAGCATTTACAATGATGCCACTACCAACGCCAACATCACCGGTCCTCCCCGAGCCATAGAATCTGGCGAATGTATATATTATCGAAAATAATATATACGCTGGTTTCTATTGTGTATACGAGTGTATTCTTCCCCTGGACGTGACGCCAGTCCGTCGCAGAGCTGCTCATTTTTGCCAGCTGACTGGACTGCAGCAGCGTTTAATGAAGTGTTTTGCCCAAGAACACACCGCATCGCCCAGTCCTGAAATCGAAACCACAACCTTACGATCATGAGTGCAGCGCCCAATCCACTAAGCCACACGCCTCCACGCATCACCACTAAGAATAATAATGGTTTCAAATGTTGACTTAAGGCCAGAAATTTCGGGGGCGGGGTAAGTCAATTACATCGACCCCAGTACTCAACTGGTACTTGTTTTGTCGATCCTGAAAGGTTGAAAGGCAAAGCCGACCCCAGCGGTACTTGAACTCAGAACGTAAGGACGGACGAAATACCACTAAGCCTTTTGTCCGCTGTGGTAACGATTCCGCCAGCCTTTATCCACCTCTAACAATAGCAATAACATAAACATTTACATCATTACTACTAAAAACAACAGCAACAGTAACATCACCACCACCACTACTACAAGGAACAACAACTACTACTACTACTACTACTACTACTACTACTACTACTACGACTAATAATAATAATTATTATTATAATAATGATAATAATAATTTAAAATTTTGGCACAAGGCCTTCCGATTACCACAGCTATCACTACTACTACTACAGGAACAGCTACAGCACCGTCACCAGGAACAACAACAGCAACAGCAACAAGTGCAGCACCATCACCAGTCCCCACTACCGCCAACAACGAGTCAGTGCTGGATTCTTAATATGGTTGCTCAACCTGCTAGAAATAGCAGACAAATATTCCTCATATCACACTCTACCATCTTAAAAAACGGAGACATTGTTTATTAGGGTTCTCCGCACACGAGTAAAAGACGGGATAGTCATGGCTGGACTGCTTCTGATCCTAGACCTGCTTGATTAGAGCTGACCTGAGGCTATATAGCAACATCAATAAATAAACACTGCCAAGTGACAATGAGAGAGAGCTTCTACGTGGTCTTTCGAGTTGCTAGAAATAGCAACCAAATTAAATCCTTCTGAAATTACATCGTTTTAAGATAATGAGAAGGACATAATGGATAATGACAAATATAATCTGTAGTCTTAGGTGGATAATGACTGAGTGATTGCATAGTTTTGGGTAACAGACCTGGTACTGAGTCAGAATTGACCCGGGGCTAAAGAACAACAACAATAAGAACAAGTGTGATAGCGATGATGACGACGATGACGACGACAAAAACAACTGCTAATACAACAACAATAACAAGGAAAACAATGAGACAAAAAAAACTACAATGACAATACAACAAAATGATGACGACTACAACACCAACGATGTCGGCAACAACACCAACACCAACAACAATTATAACAAGGGTAGCAACAACAACAGCTGCATCAATAATAGCAACAACACCAACGACAACACAACAACAATTATAAGAACGATGAGGATGACCCGAGCAAAGACGACAACAACAGCAAGAACAACATCAATAATAAAGACAGCATTAATAAAAGCAACAACAACAACAATTATTGCAATGGTAACAATGACAACAACAACAATGGCATCCACAACTGCCACAACGATGACAACGACGACGATGACAGCATCAACAACGTCGACGATGATGACAGCTTCTACAGCGGCGACGACGACGATGACAGCATTAGTAACAACAACAACATCGACTGGAAAATCAATCTACAGAAGGTGGCATGTAATAAATAGCCAATAAGGATATCAAGCGACGCCATATTGTTATCTGGGTAGTGACAGGGAACATTATAAACGGAAGTTTTACAACTAATCTAATTGGCTTCCTTTCTTTATCTTAAATATGGAGGAGACGACGCTGTTCAAAGATGAAAGACCAACTCGCCAGATTTAAGGATTTATAATAACCACCGAATAAATCTTGGCCGTAAATGCCTTCAGTGAAATATCTATTGTATGGCGTTTGTGTTATTACTGTCTTTCTATCGTCTCTCTTTCTCTTTCTTTCTCTTGCTCTCTATTTCTCTCCTTCTCTCTTTCCGTCTCTGTCTCGCTTTATCTATATATCTATATATCTATCTATCATACTACTATTTAGCTATCTATAGTTAACTATATCCCTGTCTTTTTCGCTTTTCTCTCTCTGGGAGTGTGTATGCGCGTGTGAGCCTGGCGTGTGTGTGTGTGTGTGTGTTTGTGTGTGCATGAGTATGTATTTATGTGGGGATGTGGGGGGAATGCACGTGTTTTTGTCATATTGTCTGCCTGTATGTGTACCTGCGACCATTCGTGTATGTGTGTATGAGTATATGTGTGTGTGTGTGTGTGTGTATGTGATTGAGCGTTCATATATGTATATATAGAGAAACAGATAAGTGTATGTGTGTATATATATATATATATAGAGAGAGAGAGAGAGAAAGAGAGAGATAGAGAGAGATAGAGAGAGAGACATACATATATGTATGAACTCATATATGCATATATATATATATATATATATATATATATATATATATATATATATATATACAGATACACAAATACACTCACGCACACACACTCGCACATATTCATGTGTGTATGTATCTATTCATTTATATAAGCATATATGCATTATGTATTGAGCATCTACACATTCCTTGTGTACATATATATCTGTTCTCGCGTGCCTCTCTGTTTATGTATCAATGTACGTGTCTGCATTTGTGAATGTGTGAATCGTAAATGCATACGGAATTAATATCTAATATATAATTAAAAAGGATTAAAGCACTGAAAAATATAAACGGAATCGGGATACTCTGAGATAGCAAATTAAAAGAAATCGCAGTATTTATTCATTTAGTGGGTATTGTTGACATCACTCGATCGCAATGTCTTCTTTCAGAATCTGGTGGCAGCGGAGGCGGGTGTGTTGTTAATCAACGTGCACCAGCTACAACAAGAAGAGGCGGCTCTAATGGAATTTTTATTTGCCGAAACATAACAGAAGCGAATCCAATGATCTAGTATTCTCAGACATGATAAGATAGGGAGGAATTCATTCAATCGATTTGATCATTTGGCTAACAATTCCGGGAGATATTTTATATGGTTGCGAAATCTGCTTGAAATAGCAACCAAATCACTTTCAGATCAGATCCTACTGTGTTTAACAAGACATTTTAGGCAGGGGATAGGCGTGGCTGTGTAGTAAAAAGATTGTTTCCCCTACTACATGGTCCCGAGTTCAGTCTCACTCCGTGGCACCTTGGGCAAGGCTCTTCTACTATTGCCTTGGACCAACCAAAGCCTTGTGAGTGGATTTGCTAGACGGAAACTGAAAGAAGCCTGTCGTATATATATATATAAATATGTGTGTGTGTATGTTTGTATATATATGTATATGTATGTATTTATGTGAGTATGTTTGTTGCGTCTATTTTTGTCCCCCACCATCGCTTGACAACATATGTTGGTGTGTTTAGGTCCCTGTAACCTAGCGATTCGGCAAAAGAGATAGATAGAATAAGTACTAGACTTAGAAAGATTAAGTCCTATATAATCGAGATTCAGTTGAATTAGATACTTAAGTTGAAGCACCAAGTCAGTCTGGTATTATCCGCACAGTTCGAAGGTGAATAAAATCAAAATAAGCAACAGGATATCAAGAAGTGATGCAGTACGACCGTTTCAAGCGGCCCAATTTAATTGAACAATGCAATCATTACATCAATTTAAATGCAAGGCTATCCTCAGCTGCACAAATAAATAAATAGAATTCTAAGTAGTTGGACACATTAATATAATTTTTCTCAAATACTTTAACAGAATAAAACGATGATAAAAGTTCATGTTGTCGCTGCTAAGAATAGACTACACTTCCAAGAATCGCACGAAGACTATTGGGGGTCATAACTTGTAAAGGATTGTGATTCATTTCTAATTCATTTATCTCTTTATCAACTGCTGAATCTAAGACTAGAGGAGTGTGTTTGTTTTGAATAAAGGGCAAGAGTGAGTTGACAGCTCATAGCTAGGTATGGTCAGAAATATTGCCATGTGTATCCATTTTCTCAGGAAGAAAAGAAGACGTTTGGAGTAGTCAATTGGATATAGAGTAACTGTCTATAAAGGGAGGCTGGGTAGGGGAAAACTTTAAATCATGATGTTAATTACCAGTTAAGGGGGCAACACACTAAGAAACCTAGGTTGTTAATACAGAGGAAATTTTATTTTGGGGAACTATGGGTGATTGTTTATAAGCAATAGTTTTGTTGTATAAAAATAAAATTTAAGATTTTCAAAAATGATATCACAACCAGAATAAGTAAAATGTGTGCATATATCAATTATAAACATTAAAAAGGAAAGATTACACAGAATCAGTTTAATATTCATTCGTGTACTTACTTAATTAATTAATTATTTGGTGGCTTCTATAAAGACTGCTCAGGGCTTTTACTTATGGAATACTGAAAAGATAAACATGCTATCTATATATTAATTTTAAGCCATGAATCAGAAAAAAATAAAGATGTGTACAGATACACAAACACATTTATATTATGTGCTCTGTTAAGATATTTGAGAAAAATTATATTAATGTATCCGACTGTTTAAAATTCTATTCATCGACTTGTGCAGCTGATGATGGCACTGCATTTAAATTGACGAAATGATCCCATTGTTCAATTAAATGGAGCCGCTTGAAACGGTCGTACTGCACTACTACTTGATATCCTGTTTTAATTATTTTGATTATATATATATATATAATATATATATATATATATATATATATATATATATATATATATATATATATATATATATACATACATACATACATACATACATACATACATATATATATATATATATGTATGTCTTTATATGTATGTATGTATGTATGTATGTATTTATGTGCCTTTATATGTCCCCCACCATCGCTTGGTGTGTTTACATCCCTGTAACTTAGCGGTTCGGCAAAAGTGACCGATAGAATAAGTATTAGACTTACAAACAATAAGTCCTGCGGTCGATTTGTTCGATTAAAGGCAGTGCTCCAGCATGGGTGCAGTCAAATGACTGAAACAAATAAAAGAGTAAAAGAGAAAAAGAGTAATATATATATATATATATATATATATATATATATATATATATATATATATATATATATATATCTGTCGTAGAATTCAGACTTAATAAGAACGAACTTCCCTGGGTGGACACAAAGTATGGTTAACACCTTAAAGTAGGTTCAATACCAATTTTAAAAGCAGAGAAATAATATCTAGCAAAAACATAAACATAAAAATAAAGATAAAAAATATATTTAATTGGATTATGGTTAAGTTTTTCATTAACCACGGAGTTTGGCTTTGGCTGTTCAGATAATCATCCGTTATTATTGTTGTATCGCTAACTCCCTTCCATTGTGATTTTTAAGTAGAGGTTTTAAGGAGAATGAGGTTTACTCCTTATTATTCTCTCTTCAACACACCACTTCCTTTTCTTTTAAACTTTCTCTCATTTAATCCGTTTTTACAGCATTTTTTCTTGTTCTTTTTTCTTTGTTGTAAACCCTATATGTCTTTATTTGTTTTTGGCTTCCTCCTCCTTCTTTCTTGACCACATTCTATCTTTCACTCTCTCTCTCCTCCCTCTCTCACCTCCCCTCTCTCTATATATGTGTATGTGTGTTTCTGTGTCTCTCTAGTCTTTTTCTCTTCATTTTTCCCTTTTCCTCCCACTTTTCATACTTTAGAACGTGTAAGTACGAATGTACGAGAGCATTGGTATACGTTCGAAGATATACAAACTTGCCTACATACATACATACTTACAAACATACAAACATACATACATGCATACAAATCCACTCACATATAGAAAAATTAATAATTAAAAGCACAATAAAATTAAATAATTAAAAGCACAATTTTCATCGATGAGTTCATGAACCTTGGTTCTTTTCCCTAAAACTATATATTTATATATGGGAGAATATACAAAAAATAACAACAGACGAGGACAGGTGGTGTAAATAACAAAAGTATATATTAGTATGACGCTCGGGAATACGGAAAGTCTTTGACGTTTCGAGCTACGCTCTTCAACAGAAAGAATACGGAGACAAGGAGAAAAACACGGAGAAAAAAAATTGAATAGTGTTCAGTCAACGGTCAATCATATATTTTACTCAGTAAAGCTCAATTTAATTTCAATTTTTTATAAATTGATTTTAATTGAGTTTTTATCTGTAATTTTGGATTTTGTCCCTAATATTATTATTATTATTATATATATATATATATATATATATATATATATATATATATATATATATATACACCCACACAGATAGATAGATAGATAGATAGATAGATAGATAGATAGATAGATAGATAGATAGATAGATAGATAGATAGATAGATAGACATGCACACATACATAAGCAAAAGCTCAGAAAGCAATAGATGTGTAGTTGTGTGCATGCATTCGTATGAGAATACGAAGATAAGTATATGCGCACATGTGGGCGTATGCGTATGTGTGTTTTTCTCCATGTGTGTACGCGTGTGTACGTGTATATGTGTAGGTGGTTACACATTGTTCGATGTACAAAAGACCTCTTGAAAGGATTAGCATTATCACGACTGAAATCGAGCTCTGCGTAGGTATCAACTCTGTCATATATATATACGCGTACTAAATATATCACAAACACGTGTATAGACAACACTTGTTATAGAATCCACACACACACACACACACATATATATATATATATAGTTTGTTTACGTTTGCTTGGTGTATCCAGTTACATTCACCGCGCGCACCTTCAGTTTTGGGCTAAACATTTTCCTACCACAATAAAATTTCTAAAAGGGTGCGTGAGGGAGACACACAGAGAATTTGAATGTATTGTTAGTATAGATACAAACATGCGTGTATGTATGTCTGTGTATATATATATATGTGTGTATATATATATATATATATATATATATATATATATATATATATATATATATATATATATATATATATATATATATATATATATATATATGAAACATAAATTAAAAACAGAACACAAAGGATGCATACATACAAACATATATACATACATACAAATATACATATATAAATGCATACACACACCTGTATATGTATGTATATACGCATATATGTGTATATATACACATATATGTATATATACGTATTTATAATTACACACACACACATATGTGTGTGTGTGTGTGTGTGTGTGTGTGTGTGTTAAGAATAACAAAAATCCTTGGATGCAATTCATGAATATTTAATGCATCGTTACGCGCGTTTCCACAAATCACTTGTCTCTTAAGATCACTGAGATGATCACAGTGTAATACGTAGTATCCATGGGCATCAGGTTTTGGGTTTGGGGGACTGACTTTTCTCGTTCTATAACCAAATATGCACATTTCTTGTGGCCAAATTCCATGCCTTATATCAGCTGAAAACGTTGTTATGAATTCTCGTTGTTTTTTGGCATTGTTAACACTTTTAGCATAAATCTTCAGGTCGTCTTCAAAGAACTTATGAGTTACATTGATATTGCTAACAGTTGAAGATCCCAGCAAGTAACCATTTGTTTTCTGTAGTGGAAACGATAATAGATTCAGTGCCAAAATGAAAAGAAGTGCGGAAAGGCTATATCCCTGAAATATTCCCTTCGAGATGCCTATCTGAAACAATTATTTTGTTCTCAGTTCGAAGGCTGAGAACTGATGTCTACGTCTTTGTGAGTCTCTCTATAGCAGCAATTAGAGTGGTGGGTACTTTTGCCAGGTTTAGGCACTTCAACAGCCATGAATGAGGGATAGAGTCGAATGCCTTCTTATAGTCAAGCCATACTGTCACAATGGTTTCTACGCTGTTTTCTTACTTCAGACAATACAGCTTTGTTTATTAAAAGTTGTCCGGCACAACCCCACACTCCCTTTTTTCCACCAGCCTCTTCATCAGTCACAATATTGTTCGACTCACAATGGTCCTGGATGAGTTGGTTGAAGCAATGTATGTATGTATGTATGGATGGATGGATGGATGCATTGAATAATAACCAGAAAACCTCAGGATAAGTTATAGGGAGATTAGATAAGAAAATGGTCTGAAATCCTTCTGATTAAATTTTATGCAGAATGAAGCTCGTCGTGTGTGTGCGTGTGTGTGTGCGTGCGTGTGTGTGTGTGCTTTGTTCATATGTATCTTTGTTCATATGTTTGTATCCCCAGTACTGTTACTATGCCGGACAAAATGCTCAGCGACATTTCGTCCGTCTTTATGCTCTGAATTCAAATTCAACTGAGGTCGATTTTGTCCTTCATTTCGGGGTCGATAAAATAAGTACCAGTTTAGCACTGGGGTCAATGTAATCGACTTACCCTCACCGTGAAATTACTGACCTTGTGCTAAAATTTGAAACGAAATTAAAAGGAACATTATTCTAGTGTGCTTCGAGGTAGACGAGGCATATACCAGTTATTACTCCAAGAAGTTTATAGGCGACGTAGGTCCGTCTTGAGCCTTATAATTCATAACGCCGAGTATTAACCCGGTTTCCATGGCACATAAGCGATAGGCATTATAACATCTCTCCTTGGATATGACGCCAGTCCATCGAAAGGTGAACTTCCCAGTTATTTACTGAAACTCACTTAAAGCTGAATGGACTGCAGTAACATGAAACCATGTTTTGTTCGAGAACACAACGCATCGCCTGGATCAGGAATCGAAACTACGATTTTACGATCCTGGTGCAACAGTTTAACCACTAGGTCACACACCTCCATTCAAGTTTATAGATCTATAATATATCCCTATTCTGACTTAGTTGTAGACTTTCATATCTAAAATATCTAGAAATTATTGTTTGTCTTGGCTGAATTCCATTCTGTATTGAATACTACGTAAAATTTTAAATCCATTTAATCTCCAAATGCTTCTCTAATACAGTGCTAAAAAAGAGTTCCTGAACTTTCTTAGTGATTTTGTTATTTTGATAGTATATCGATTTTTTTGTATTGTTAACGGTTTCTTTGATAAATGTATTACTTTTGGTTTTTTCCAACGTATATCTCTGTTCTTCTGGGCAGGGCATGAAAAATATCAGTTAGTGTAATTACGTTGGTTTGAAATATCAGTATTTGTAACTCCATTAGTGTAGTTTGAAATGCGATTTTGTTCTCTAAGATTATTAAATGGACTTCCTCAATCAGTGTTCCTTGGACGAGATTCAAATGTATTTCTTTGATTATTTTTCATTGCTTGAGAAAATTGATGTTTCTGTCTTTAAAATCATTTCTTATTTTTGATGTATTTCTAATTTCTGAATTGTTCCTAATTCTGACTTGAGAGCGATTTTCTTTGAAATATGAAACCTCGTCTTTGAAGAAAACAAATTCGAAAACGCATGCAAAAATGACTAAAGTACCTTGAAGATCAAATCATAAGTATTCGAAATAACACAACATATATATGACCAGCTTCATATTTCAAAGTTGCGTTAATATTAACTATTACAATTAATGGAAGAGAATGGACATTCCACTTATTATCTTCTCTGCTATGGCCAATGACAATCATTTGTTAACTCCCATGCTATCATTAACATTTATTAAGAAATTATAACAACATCGCCAACAACCGCTCGTCATGAAATCAGGAAACTTTAACATTAACTATGAAATCATTATCTTTAAAAAATTAAAACCGGTCGATACATAAACATTACAGAAAGCTATAAATATATGTACGTATTTGCGTGTGTGTGTGTGTGTGTGTAAGTGTGAGTGTGTGTGTGTAAGTGTGAGTGTGTGATAGATAGATAGATAGATAGATAGATAGATAGATAGATAGATAGATAGATAGATAGATAGAAAGACAGACAGATAGATAGATAGATAGATAGATAGATAGATAGATAGATAGATAGATAGATAGATAGATAGATAGATGTGTGTATATACATAAACATTGAAGCGATGAATTAAGTGTCTCACATATGAAGCACAGTCCGAAACGCTTCCGTACTGTTTTCATCGATCTAATTTCACAAAGCTTCGGCTGGTCCCGAGATTAAGGTTGAAGAAACTTCTTTGCTCTCAGTGTTGTACTGTGAAATCAAACCAAGAACCAAATGATTCTGAAGTCAGCTTCTTAACAAAGTGACTATGTTTTAGGGGAGCAATGTAAACGACTCTGCCCACACCCGAAAATGTGTAGTTTCATGATGTATGATTAAAAATGTGAAGTAGTAACAATTGGCGTATCCGGTAACCCTGTCACTCCTTTTCTGACGAATAGCCCTTCCTGAAACGCAAAACTTGTTCATCTTATTCATGACGAAAGAATTTGATTTCAATATTCTTCAAGATTGTGTGTCTCTTCGTGGGATTTTGTTTTACGTGTGGAAGCACCGTTTGATTCTTCATCCATCTTGTATCAAACTTATTTTCAAAGTGGTTGATGTTTTCGTTCTTTTGTGACTATAGACTGTGTGAAGTTTCGTGGCCTAATGGTTAGAGCGTTGAACCCACGAACACGAGATCGTGCTTTCGATTCTCAGATAGGCTGTGCGTTATGTTTTTCAGTAAAACACTTCATTTTATGTTGATCCAGTTCACTCAGCTGCAAATGGATAACTTTGGAATGGATTGGCGCACAAGTTTGAGATCGTGTGATTCAGAAAAATCACCCGAACGGAGGAGGTCTGGCGAGCCACGTTTTGTATTCAGCGATCGAAAGGATGAACAGTATAACCCGTACTACGAATCCCGGCTGTTTGAGTTTCTTGTCCAACCACGTCAAAGGATGAGAGGAAAGATATTGTTCGGTGACATCATCGTCAGTCACCATTATCCTAACCATCATCATTATCGTTAGCAAAATCATCATCATCAGAAGCAGCAGCAGCAGCACCCACACTACCATCTTCATAGTCACCATCAATACCCACAGCAATAACAACATCATCGTCTCGTTGTCGTTCTCCTATCACCACCACCACCACCACGTTGCCTGTACTTCATTTTAGTATAGAGGTTCGAGTCGGTGAGACGAGGGATCATGGCGATCATAACTTCTCCCTCACGTGTATTTGTGACATAAATGGAATTGAAATAACAGCAAGTAAGAACTGAAACCTATTCGCGATCTCACTTCACCACTAGTTTACTTGTAGCTCTCCAGTTACTCGCTTACCGAAGAAACTTTAATGGTCTTTAAAAAAAAAGACACTCACATTAGTAAGACTATTGTGTGTGCTTTCGTTAATCTACTAAGCTGGGACTAATTGGTAAAATTATTCGTTTTTATTGGCTCCGTTTATCTCATATGGTTTTTTTTTTCTTGTTTGTTTGGGTTTTTTCTCTTCTATTAAACCATTTTCGTTGTAACTGGAACATTTTAGAAGGTCATTGAAAACAAAAGATGGTAGCTGTTTCATCTGTAGAAATTTCCGTGGCAACCCCAAAACAAAAACTATATAAAAATTATAAAAATTGTAAAAATACAAGTAATCAGTTTATTGACATGTCAAATTTGCGATAAAAAAAATATTGTCCCAGGGTGGAAGAATGAATCAAGTTTAAATGAATCACTCCCATCCACACCATCAAAAGAAAATTAACAGACAAAACATAACTAACAAAGGTGTTAGAATCATAATAGCCTCTGATCGAAAGCGAAAAATACTACGAACTGGGGGGGTTTCTTTAACGAGCTGGAGACTTAAACAGAGAGGCCGAAAAAAATGTTTGAAAAAAAGCGTGAAGTAAAATAATTTTTTTTTATTAATTAATCGAAAAATTTTCCAAACAAGACATAGAATAAATTTAATAAAAAAAAAATGTTTAAAAAAAACATTTCAGAATAATGTTGGTTCTTTTTTTTTTTTTTTTTTTTTGTCAGTCATAAAAATTTCAGTGTACAGATTAACTTCAATTAAAAAAAAATAGCGAGGGAAAACAGCATTTTTTTCTTTTAATGAGAAAATGGCCGTTTAAAATTATGTGGCCATTGAAATATGCTGGTTTAATCTCTCTCTGCTTTTCTTATATTTATTACTAGTTGGCAGTTAAAGTACCTAGTTACTGTAGAGCTGGAAAAAAAATATCTTCCCCCACTCCTTTAGCGTCATATCATTTGACTATAAAAGTCAAACGTCACTAAACTGGTATGTTCTTTAACATGGGCAGGCAGACTGGCTTCGTATAAGGGATGGGGGATAGAAATGCACTTAGTTTGGTGCTTCCTATCGGTTTAACAACGACAAGGAAGCAAAACCGCCCAGTGTAAAAAGAGGCTGTTTGGGCGGGAAGATGGTGATCCCGTCTCTTGAGATAGATAGATAGATACATAGACAGATAGATAGATAGATAGATAGATAGATAGATAGATAGATAGATAGATAGATAGACAGAATCAGGCAGACAATCAGAGATAAAGAGAGAAACAAAGATAAAGAGAGAGACAGAAATAAACCGAGAGAGAGAAGGCATGATAGAGAAAGAGAGAGAGGGGGGGATGCAGAGAAAATGGGGTGAAAAGGAGAAGTGAGAGAAATAAAAATGTGAGAAAGATTAAAAAATGTGAGAGAAGTGAAAAAAAAAGTGAGAAAGAGCGAATGAGCTTACTACAAAAATCGATAATGCGCTGCTGTGATTCATAAAACCACAATATGATATTTAACCCTTTCTCAAATTCTAAATGTAGAGGCAAAATGGCCTGACATAGAAGCCATTGTATTGAGTTCAGATCCGCTGTAGTCGTTTCGTTGTTGTCCTGGAAGCAACACCGTTGTTTCTACATATTCCAGATGAATTCACCACCACGAAAGTGGCCTGCAGTTTTTTTGTTAAAGCATTATTGCTATTTGGTTAAGAAGCTCTCTTTGCAATCACGTGGCTTGGGGTTCAGTCCCGCCGCGCGAGCCCTTGGGCACGTGTTTTCTATCATAACCACGGGCCAACCAATGCCTTATGAGTGAATTTGATGGGAGGAAACTCTGTGTGTGTGTGTATATGTGTATTCATGGATGGGTGCGTTTGTGTACGTATATATATATATGTATATATATATATATATATGCTGACTTTTCCGATGGCACACAGGTGTCAATGAATGGTTGAATGATCAAATCCAAGCTTCTCTGCTAGTTGCTCAACAGGTACGATGGCATTTTGTTCGACCAGGGTTTGCAGGACGTCCTCGTCGAACTCAACAGATCTTTCAGGAAGAGGCTCATCTTTTAGGCAGTAGTTTCCGGCTCAAAATTTCCGGAACCATCGTTGACACCGGTTTATGCTTATTGCCCGATCGCCATATACTGCATTAATATTCCTCGCACTTTCCGTTGCGTCGTTGCCTTTATTGAACTCATAAAGCAAAATATGCCAAATATGCTCCCTTGTCACTTCCATTATAGCTTTGAAAAATCAACTCTTAAAATCGAACCGCACTCTCCAAAACTTGCACTAAGAATAAGTACAAGGTAAAATTACTACCTGCTTTTATAGCAAGTTGATGCAGATAGTTTATCCCGTCCCCCTCCGACTTTTAGCTCAGCCAATTGAAAAAACCGCATTATTTATGGGATGACCTAATGTGTGTGTGTGTATGTAAACAAACAGGGTGTGCATTGTGCTACATGATTGTATCAAGGGTTGAACTGAAAGAACACAACAAGGAGAAAAAGTTGGACGAAAGCAGAGAAAACGGGAAACTAGACGAAAACTTAACGGACGGGAAATTAAGGTAAAGACACGTTACACGGAATATTCGCGACTGAATTTTCCTCGTTAGTCAATGTCACAAAATATCATAGAGGTTTCGAGCCATTACTATTGAATGCATGTAAATATGTATACATAGATGCATATATGCATACATACATGCATACATACATGCATGCATACATATATGCATGCATACATGCATGTATGCATACATACATACATACATGCATACATACATGCATGCATGGATACATACATACATCCATACATACATACATGTATACATGCATACATACATGCATACATACTACATACGTACATACATACATACAGACATACTACATACATACATACATACAGACATACATACATACAGACAGACAGACAGACAGACATACAGACATACATACATACATACAGGCATACATACAGGCATACTACATACATACATACATACGTACGTACATCCATCCATCCATACATACATGCATACATACATACATACATACATACATACATACATACATACATACATACATACGACGGGCTTCTTTCAGTTTCTGTCTACCATATCCACTCACAAGGCTATATATACTCACACGGCACAAAAATAAAAATAAAAACACGAAGACAAGATTTTAAAAAATAAATAAATAAACAAGCCAGGTACATCTGTTGCCACTCAGAAAATTGGAAGAAATCTTTAATGTTTTAAGCGTGCGCTCTTCTCCAGAAAGGATAAATGGAGAGAGAGAAAAATAAAGGAGAGAAAAGAACATGTCACCCCCACGCACACATACTCTCTTTCTTTCTCTCTGTCTCTCTCCCCCTCTCTCTTATACATACGCACAAAGAACATATTAGATATGACAACTTTTACCTTTCCTGATTTAGGCTCATGGCCAGCAGTTATTAGGGAGGGTTAATCGTTACTATTGCCCTCGATGCTTGACTGGTACTTACATTTATGATAAAAGGTGAAGTCCTTAAGAGGCTGTAAGAAGCCGGAAGAAACACCCAAGGGTGCATTTTTCGACACCTTAATGATTCTGCCATTTCGCCAATCTAAAATCAGTAATCCTGAGGAGAGGATTTTTTTTCACTTCCATCGATCCCAGGACTTGACTGGTTATTTATTTTATCGAACTCAGAAAGATGAAAGTTAAATTCGGTAAAATTTGTCATCGTCGTGGCTGGCACTCCGTCGGTTTCGGCGATGAGGGTTCCAGTTGATCCGATCAACGGAACAGCCTGCTCGTGAAATTAACGTGCAAGTGGCTGAGCACTCCACAGACACGTGTACTCTTAACGTAGTTCTCGGGGAGATTCAGCGTGACACAGTGTAACAAGGCTGACCCTTTGAATTACAGGCACAACAGAAACAGGAAGTAAGAGTGAGAGAAAGTTGTGGTGAAAGAGTACAGCAGGGTTCACCACCACCCCCTGCTGGAACCCGGTCTGGAAATCGAAATCCCCGATCCTATGACTGTGAGTCCGCTGCTCTAACCACTGGGCTATTGCATCTCCACGGTAAGATTTGTACTCAGACCGTAAACAACTGGATGGAATCCTACAAGGCAGTTATACGACGGTCTAACGATTCTGCCAACCCAACATCTTTTTACCCGCAAATATTAATTTTTTTCCTCATATTATTTTGTATATTTTAAATGTATTTTACAAATTATTCCTATAATAACTATACCACCCAGATTTATTCATATTTCGTACATCCAGGGACGGATTAAACCCATAGATGTCCTAAGCCCTTTAAAAATTTTTGTACCCCTCTATATATGTAATCTAAAATATAAAAAATAATCATAAAATAATGTTTTTTGCAACAGTAAGATGGAAAATAATGTTTATTTTTTTATCCTTTCAGTTTATCTATACTTAAAAAGTAAAGTTTCCTGCCTTTTTTTAATTGCAAAGTCTTTGATTAGATCCTCCCTTTGCCACCATGAACACTTTGAAATTACTTTTCCAATCATATAAGCCAATTCGAATATTGTTTTATCGAATTTAACTTGGTTTCTTTTGTTCCTGAGCTATTCACCATTTCTGTGGTGTTCGCCTTCCTTTGATACCCTGAGTACGTGCTTATTTTACTTAACGGTTAATCCAGTGCTGCAAACATCGGGTGAATTACTGGTTAAACAATAAATAATAATAAAAAAAGCTACTAGAAATACGCTTAAGTATGTCAGCAGTCCAATCTCTTTAGATCTCTGGTTCATTTTCTGCCATAAAGTAAAATAGATTCGATTGCAGTTAGCCAATCAGAAGCACACAAAGACTATTAACTTCAGTTTTAAATATTTATTTGTGATATGGTGTCAAGATTTTCGTCGCTCGAAACTGCGACCTACTTACTAACAACGAAAAGTTTTATACCATGTCACGAATAAATGTTTAACTGAGGTTAACAGTCTTTGTGTATTTTCTGACCGGCTGACTTGTGTCTTCCATGCTACAACCGCTTGAGTTTCAGCACACGATCTTAGATCAGAATACTTATAACAGATTCATTTCATGACTTGATATGTAGAGACAAGGCATTGCATGAAACAAGATAAGAACCACAATCGATTTGAGCTGATTACCGAATGACCGACCTTTGTCCACGTATTCTTTGCTATACGAGGCCATCATCACCTACTTACATTTTTAATGGTTTCATCAGTTGAGGAAATGTAGTGCCGTGCCGTGTTGTGCCCCTGACCTTCCATAGGGTCTGTGAGATTGCTGTAAGCAGAGGAAGAACCTGCAATTCTTGAGTGATTGTAAGCAAGATATAAGTGCTTATCTTTATTATCTCAGACACAGACAGGGTTACTCTGCAACCATGTGATTTCGGATTCAGTTCGACTATGCGCCACTTCTACTATAGCCTCAGGCTGACCAGTGCCTTGTGAGTCAACTTGGTATGCGGAAACTGCGTGGAATCTCGTGTGTGTGTGCGTGTGTGTGTTTGATCCCATCATCCATCACTTTACAACCAGTATTGGTTTGCTTACGTCCCCCGTTACTTAGCGCTTCGGCAAATAAAACCGACAGAATATGTACCAAACTTCAAAAAATTAGATATGGAGGTCAATTTATTTGACTAAATTCTTCAAGGTAATGCCCAAGCATGGCCGCATTCCAATGAATGAAACAAGAAGAAAATAAACTAGAGACGTAGTCCGAGAGCTTGCATCAAAGTGGACTTCGTTGAGGTTAGCCTAAGGCCAAGCAATGGTGCTAGAGACCTAATGCAGGTGGCGGATTAGGGGTCTAGAAAAAACATCGAAGTCATCTAAAACCTTCTACGAAAGCGAAGAACCTTTACTCAACAGTGCGTTGTGCTGTCGGGTTTACCATCACATAGCTAAGGCGGCGGACTGGAGTTCAAATCTCATCGAGACCAGCTTGGTTATTTATCCTTCCGGGTGTCGATAAAATAAGTACCGATCGAGAGCATTGGATTGGTGGAACTGCGAGAGAATCGAACATAATACTTGGCGGCGTTTGTTGCAGGTCTTTTGAGTTCTGATAAAAAATGGCTGACAACGGTGCAAAGCTGAACCAGCCCACGACGGTGATTATGATGGTGGTGGTGGTGGTGGTGGTAGTAGTTTTAGTAGTGGTGGTGGTGGTGGTGGTGGTGGTTATGGTTGTGACGTCTGTGACGGTGGTGTTGCTGTGGTGGTGGTGTTTTTGGGGAGTTGGCGCTTGTGTTGCTGGTGGTGTTACTGTGGCAGTGGTGGTGGTGTTGGTGGTGGTGCCAGTGGTGGTGGTGATGGTGGTCATAGTGATATTGGTGTCGGTGACGATGGTGATGATGGTGATGTTGATGATGGCAGTGACGGAGATGCTGGTGGTGCTGATAGTAGGGATGATGGAGATGCCAGTGGTGATGGCGGTGGTGGTGGTGGTGGTGGTGGTGGTGGTGGTGGTGGTGGTGGTGGTGTTGAAGATGGTCCTGATGGTAACCATGGTATTTGCAGTACTTAAAGTGGGAGGAGATGCAGTTTAAGGATTGGTACTTTTTATAGGTATAGGTGTGGCTGAGATTATGATGATGATGATGATGGTGGTAGTAATACAGATTGTAGTTGGTAATGAGGGTATAGATGGTGGTGGTAGCGCTGGTGACAGTGATGGCAGTGGGGCTTGGGATGGTGGTGGTGGTGGTGGTGGTGGGTTTGTGGGGGTGCAATATTCCTCTGGACACTACTTAAAACGGCAGAAGAATTAAAACAAGTAAATGTACAGTTGATCGCGATGCGGGTAAAGCCCATGGTGGGAATTGTAGAATAGCACAGATCGGTGGTGGTGGTGGTGGTGGTGGTGGTTGGTGACGGTGGTAGTGGTGGTGATGGTAGTGGTGGTGTTGGTGGTGGTGGCGGCGACGGCGGTGGCGGTGGTAGTGGCCGTGGTGGTCGTGGTAATAGCAGTGTTGGCGGTGATGGGCACGACGATGGTTGCGGTAATGGTGATGGTGGTGGTGGTGGTTTTGGTGGTGGTGGTGGTGGTTGCGGTGATGGTGATGGAGATGGTGGTGGTGGTGGTGGTAGGGGTGATGGTGGTAGTAGTCGTACTGGTGGTGGTAGTGTTGGCGGTGATGGCCATGGCGATGGTGGCGGTGTTGGTGTCGGCGGTGGAAGCAGTGTGTTATGATGACGACTACGACGACGATGACGATGATGATGATGATGATGATGATAATGGTGCTGATGATCATGATGGCAATGACGATATTGATGACGCCGACGATGATAATGTTGATGATGACACCGACGGCGGCGGCAACATTGGCAATGATGATGATGACGATGATGATGATGATTGCGAAATCGGTGTTATTGTTGCTGGTAGGTGGACTTCATTGCTAGTTTCCGCTTTTATTACTGATGACGTTTTTTTAATTCTTTTTGTTGCTGGTTTCGTAGTTTCTTTTCTTTATTTTTTGTTTGTTAATGGCTATTTTTAATCACTCTCTTCATTATCACCACCACCACCACCACTACTATTCCTACAAAAACCACTGCTACTACTACTACTATTAATACTACTACTACTACTACTACTACTACTACTACTACTTACTCCTGTTGCTATTACATCTATTGATTTCTAACATAGGTAGGCGTTTGGCGATTATATCGACTTCGAGCGTGGTGACTGTTGGTAATTAATTTTGTTGACCTCGGCGAGATTTGAACTCCGAGCGTAAAGGACTGAAGTAAATATCGCAAGGCACTAGCGTAGCTAGAGCTGGTGCCTTGCGGGCGGCCCTTCCGTTTGCCGTCCCCGGACCCCACAAAAAGACACATATTGCCTACAGCAGACCCAAAAGTGCCGCCCCTACCTCCACCACCACAGCTACGCTAGTGCCACAAGATATTCTTTCAGCTCTTTAAACCATTCTGCCAACTCATTGACATTTAATGATACTTTCTCTTTTCTTTAACTTCTTTTATCTTTTACACACACCGCCCAAATTCTATTTACTATAGAATTAAAGGCCTGCAATTTTGGGAGGATGGGGGCTAGTCGGTTACACGACCCCAGTGTTCAGTTGGTACTTGTTTCTTCGACCTCCGAAAGG
>NC_142930.1:164381481-164396481 GCF_046866305.1 Octopus bimaculoides
AAAACAAAATTGCAGTCAATAGTGTTAGACAGAGTGGAATGGAGTTATTATTGCACACCTGGGTCTGCTTGTGCCGTCGTTTCTCGGATTATCTCGTTCCCTTTCTTGACCCGCAAAATAAAATGAGTACACGCTTAATTAAAGCTGGCTTTCGATAATGTGTATATATATATATATATATATATATATATATATGCATTGTTTTCTTTATCACAGGGTGGCTTTTTGGCCGGTGTAATTATATACATTTTTGCGGAGCTTTAGTATAAAGGGAAGTAGTGTGTCTATTATTTTCTGCCTGAAAGTTTATATTTAAAATTGGAAGGATTGTATTGCTAAAAGTTTCACTTGATTGTTAAGGATGGTGGAAGATATAATCGTTGAAATGGACACCCCGGAAGATTTAGCCTG
The DNA here is from genome assembly GCF_046866305.1 of Octopus bimaculoides. Lineage (NCBI taxonomy): Eukaryota > Metazoa > Mollusca > Cephalopoda > Octopoda > Octopodidae > Octopus > Octopus bimaculoides. Next base: position 164,381,893 of record NC_142930.1, read on the forward strand.
CGTGTGTTTGTATGCAAATGCGCACACACACATGTATGTGCGAGCGCACATGCACACACATACATACACACACACATACATACACACACACGTACATGCGAGTGCACATGCACACACACACACACACACACGTATGTGCGAGCGCACATGCACACACACACACACATACACACGCACACACACGTATGTGCGAGCGCACATGCACACACGCACACACACACACACATACACACGTATGTGCGAGCGCACATGCGCATACACACACACGCACACACATGTATGGGCGAGCGCACATGCACACGCACACACACGCACATACATGTACGTGCGAGCGCACATGCACACACACATACACACGTACTCACACACGTGTATAATCTCAAACTGTATATCTGGCGGAAACTTTTTTAAAACATATTGTTAGACCCAGAGACACGGAGACAAAAACCAGAGGTGAATCAGTCACAGATTAAAATACAGAGAAGAAACGAGAGGAATGAAAAGGAGACAACAAATTACGATATCTTTAACTCAGTGGCACCATAAGAGATAAAAGCAAAACTATTCTCATTAATAAACATTCAAAAACCGTGACTGGCACCACGAAACGAAAACAATAAATAACAGATACTTACGTCATAAACGGTTTCCGGTCACGGTCTATTTATCAAAGAGAATTAACGTGACAAGACGCCGTTTGATGAAACTTAAATCCTAAACACGCTGGCCTCTCTGTTTCTGCATTCTACCCACCCTGGTTATCTTTCTGGTCCCCCGCTACCTTTTATCTTTATCGGGGTCGATCTTGAAATCTATTCGAATCTCCATTGTTTGTCTCACCGTTCGATTTCTTTCTAGCTTAATTTAATGCTTCACTTTCTTATTATCTCCCTTATCTGTTTTCATCTAGGTATACGATCGCATATATCCACATACACAAACAAACATACACACATACACACATACGTATATATGTGTATGTGCTTGGGTAAACGCGTTTGTAAAAGTGTTTGCTTAAATGAATTTCTAAGTACATATATTTATGATATATATACAGACATACATGTTTGCATGTTGTGAAGCTTGCTTTTCAACCACATAGTTCCGGGTTCAGTCCTATTGCGTGACACCTTGGGCAAGTGTCTTCTACTATAGCCTCGGGTCGACCAGAGCTTTGTGAGCGGGTTTGGTAAACGGAAACGGAAAGAAGCGTCTAGTGAATATAATATTCATATATGAATATGAATTATATGTTTATATATATATATATATATATATATATATATATATATATATATATATATATATATATATGTATGTATGTATGTATATATATATATATACCTATCCTTTTAAGGAAATTAATTCCCCCAAAATACTAGGCATTGAACGAGTATTTCCTTGGACGAAACCATTTCTTCATGAGGTTAACACAACCTCTAATCGAATTTATATATATATAATATATATATATATATATATATATATATATGGTGAGGAAATGTATGTATGTATGTATGTATGTATGTATACGTTCGAGCGTACAAGCATGTTTGTATATGTGAAAGTGTCTTCATTTGCAAGTATATATGTGTGTGTGTGTTTGTATGTGGCTTTGTGAATCTTTGTGTCAGTGTTTGTCCCCCCCACCACTTGGCAACCAATGATGATTGGTCTACGTGCCTATAACTTAGCAGTTTCAACAAAAGAAACCGGTTTAATAAGTACCAGACTAAAACAAAATGTCCTGGTGTCGATCTGTCCGACACAAACGTTTCGAAGTTCGTGCCCCAGCCTGGCCGCAGTCCAATGATTGAAGCAAATAAAAGACAAAAGATAAAACCTATAAGGATAACTCATTGAGTTTATTGGGATGACCACCCAGTTCGAATTCTCGTTAGTTGTCTGACGCGGGAAGTTAATCATACTGGAGGGGATTTCCACAGATACACATACTCTCTCTCTCTCTTGTTCTGCCTCAAGACAAAATCAAGCGAAGCGAACTCAAGATAACCAAGTCTGAACTGCAAACGTTATATTTTATTTTTAATGGTTTGCTCTAGAAGAGGTCGCCATGTCCATGACCTTCACAATTTTTCCGAAAACAGAGATTGGAGACGACAAGTGATGGTGTTGCAGCCACGCTTTGATGAATGCCATACGATGATAATGATACGATTTCAGAGAATATCTTCAGATCTTGACCAAGCTTCAGCTATAAAACATGTCAGTAAGTCTTATCTATAAATATGAACGAAGCAAAATGGATCTTCTGCTTCACTTGAGGGAACGGTAGGGAAGCTTTGACCGTTCCTGATGAGTAGAACAGAATATGGATCTCATTGGACTCATAGTTGTGAATAAGGTTTACACAGACAGACAGACAGAGAGACAGCCAGCCAGACAGCCAACCAGTCAGACACACACAAACACATACACACACTGGTTTTTCAACTGCACACACGTTACGTATGTTGATAAAATTTTTACATTAAAACTGTTTTTATCGCATAATTAGAATTTTATTCTGTTTATGTGGTACATTTTCAGATCAGTATATAGTTTCTATACTATCTTTATATACTTCAGACTGGCTTATTTGATTTCGTTTCGGAAGTGACACGAGTACATAACATTGAGAAGTAGCAACAACGGGGAAATACGTATCTGTCGCTCACAGTGACTTCTGGGGTGGTTTCGTTTCGCTTAACTCTGACGTATAGTGTGATTTTAACACAATACGTCTAGAAAGGGATTTTTCCCAGACGAAAATCTCAGTCTCTGACTTTTCAACTACACTCAAACGTTAAGTATGTTATACTGATAAAGTTTTTAGTTTAGCGCTGCTTCTAGTTCGAAAATGTACGTGCATGTATGTATGTATGTATGTATGTATGGATGGATGGATGGATGGATGGATGGATGGATGGATGGACGGACTGATGAATGGAGGGATGACAGATTTTTACAGGTTTTTGTCTACCAAATACACTCTCAATGCTTGGACCGGCCCTGGACTATAGCAGAAGACACTTGTCGAAGCACAGTGAGACTAAACAGGAAACCCGAAAGCACGTGGCTGCAAAGTGAACTTCTTAATCACACAGCCCCACATGCACCTAGTCTTTAAAAGTTTATAACATTTTAAGCTATATACACGTTGCCGTTTCCACTAACATGCAAAGAAAGTGGAGAGCTGGGAGAATGGTTAGCACGCCGGGCGAAATACTTAGCGGTATTTCGTCTGTCCTCGTGTTCTGAGTTCAAATGCCGCCGGAGCCGACTTTGCCTTTCATCCTTTCGGGGTCGATAAATTAAGTACTGGGTCGCACTGAAGTCGATGTAATTGACTGGTCCCCTTCCTCCAAATTTCAGGCCTTGTGCCAATAGTAGAAAGGATTTCTCCTAAATTGCACGAATAACACTTCCTTCTCCATCCGATCACCACAGCTACTACTACTACTACTACTACTACTACTTAGTCTTCCAGCCAGAACGATTTCTATGGAATTCAATCATCGGACGAAGGTAAAACTAAAATATAACACTATAATACAATATACAGTTGGAGTTTGTTAAGTACTTCAATGCAGGAATTAAATCTGTCTTTTGTTGAGTAACAGACCTAACTCACAGCGAGTTAAGCTGCTCTCGTTTTCGGATATTGTGCGTAAAATGGATTAATAAGCATCAGTGTTAAGTGAACGGCATTAAGGCGATTAACTTGTCGCACTTGAGTCGCAGATAAGCCATGGAACAAGCAACAGTGTTTGATTGGCGAATAATAATAAGAAGGAGAAAAGAAAGAATTTGTAATTAAGAGAGCAAACAACGTACGCAAACTGGGAAGGAAAATGTCTTCCGTCACGATTCAGTGAAAAGGGAAGGAGTCCTTTTGTTAAGCTAATAGCAATGTGTGTGTGTGTGTGTGTGTGTGTGTGTGTGTGTGTGTGTGTGTGTGTGTGTGTGTGTGTGTGTGCGTGTGTGTGTGTGTGTGTGTATGTGGTGGGGAGGCGTTTGTTTTATTTGTTTCAACCATTGCAATGCGTCCATAGTGTAGGGCAATCTTTTTAACTTGCTCCAGGTCCCGCGTAGTGGAACTGAGCCAGAAACCTCGTGGTTGCAGAGCAAACGTCTTAACTACACAGCTATATTATATCTCTAACTGTGTATGTGTATATATACAGAAATATATATATATTCATAAAAAAAAGAAGTTTGAAAACGCCAATATATAAAAAATGAATTTTAATTTAAAATATATTTTTAACATGTTTCGGTTCTTGTAAAAACGAACCTTATCAAAAATACATATTTAAAAAAATGAAATTAAATGATTGACCGGGGTGGAGATAAGTTAAGCAACAACACTATTGCACTTACACCACCACAACCATTACCAGAACAAACGATGAAGCCTGTATTTGGTCACCTGACCAGCTAGAAATAACAACCAAAGCTCCTTAAAATTATACCCAAACGTCTTAGAAACGAACACGTTTGGTAATGCGGTCCAGTGTTTCCTGCAGATATAAAAACTAAAACGAGATGGTCACTTTTAGAACGCTTTTGATCATTAATCTACTCAATCAGTACTTAGGTAAAGATTGAAGTTAGTTTCTAGAGTCAGGCTGATTCATAGAGGCCAGTTTCCCGATTTCCATGGCTGGTTTCCCGGTTTCTTTATGCTCCCTATCTTAACGAAACCACAATCTTAAGATCATAAGTCGAACACCCTAACCACTAAGCCACGAGCCTCAACTCAATCAGAACTTGCCTAGGGCTAAACAACAATAGTAATAATAACAACACTGCCATCATCAACGCCATCACCCAGCTTCATCACAATCATCACTCCCTGGGCATTGCTGTCTCAAGACCTAGAACTCATAGGGCTGGTTACGCGGTTTCCACAGCATAAAAGAGACCGAGATCACAACACCGTCCCCAGTCAAGTCCGTCACATGGTTACTCATTCATTTACAGCCGAGTGGACAGGAGAAAATGTGAACTGAAGTGCTTTGCTCAAGAAATCAACGCATTGCTCGGTCCGGAAATCGAAACCGCGATATTGCGGCTGTCAATGCAGCACTCTACCCACAATGCCACGCGCCTTCACTAATCCCCTCCACTCCCTCGTAATTACAACAACCACAATGATTACTGTTACTACAACCAGATGATGTTGATCCCTATCAGGTGTCTTCACTTGTCCGACACGAATAGGAAGGCTCAGCAAGTGATAGGGCGCAAGAGGTCATTTTCATTTAGTGCATGAGTGACCGTCACTTCACATTCCATGTCCATCGTTCCAGGCCACCCCCGTAGACACACACACACACACACACACACACACACACACACACACACACACATACACTGACACATACATAAACACAGACGTACATAAACACACACATAGCACCAACATCACCGTCACAACTACAACCTCTGACACCACGGCTATACCTATACACCCATCACAAAACTACAACGCCAAACAGAGCCAACGCCTCGACCGAATACACACGCACACACATACACATACACACATACACACACACATATTATCACCAAGACCACCACCACCACCAACAACAACAACAGCAACAACCACAACCACCACCACCAACAACAACATTAATAACAGCAACACCAACAAAAACAACATCAACTGCAACAATACCACCAACACCACGTGTCCTATACAGATGGACTTTGGCGAGTATTACAACGTAGATAAATGTACAGTCAGAGTAGCATATAATCCAAACAAACAAATAGGAAGATAGAATAAAAGAAATAAAGATGAAGAAGGAAGCAAAAGAGATAAGGAGAGAGAATGAGAGAGAGGAGGAGGGGAGGGGAGGGGAGAGGGAGGGAGGGAGAGAGAGAGAGGGAGACATTTCTTGCTGGTTTATGAAATGGGTGAGTACCTGAACGAGACCAAAGTTGGATAAAAGGAGAAGGAGAAGAAGAAGAAGAAGAAGGAGGAGGAGGAGGAGGAGGAGGAGGAGGAGGAGGAGAAGAAGGAGAAGGAGGAGAAGAAGAAGAAGAAGAAGAAGAAGAAGAAGAAGAAGAACAGCAACAACAACAACAACAGCAACAACAAGACGAATGAGTTTGAGAAGGGGAAAGATGGACGGTAAGCAGCATGAGAAGAGAAAGCAGGCGAGGGGGGAGGGCAGGGGACAGAGGTGGGGGTGTTTACTTGTTGATAAATGGAATTATTGAAAACACTATTTAAAATGGAGGGGAATTATTTCTAAAGCATAATCCGATGACGACGTGTTCAGACGGGCGTGTAGTACTCAGTATTTTGTGCGTTCTGAACGTGATATATCTGCCTCACTAGGTTCACGCACCTGTACGCATCATTCTGTACATACGACTCTGTGTGTGTGTGTGTGTGTGTGTGTGTGTGTGTGTGTGTGTGTGTGTGTGTGTGTGTGTGTGTGTGTGTGTGTGAGTGTGTGTGTGTGAGAGAGTGTGTGTGTGTGAGTGTGTGTGTGTGTACGTGCATAGTTATATATTTGTATTACCATATATGATTATATACATATATGTGTGTGTGTATATATATAAATCTTTACATATATATGTGTGTGTATAATTCACATATATATATATGCACACATATTCACACATATGTACAAATATAACTCTGTATATATGTGTGTGTATGTGTGTGAGTATTTACATATATATATATAATTATATCAGATTTGTGGGTGGTGTAAGGTCCCCTCCCAACCCAGAGTAACGTGGTGGTGGAACAAGGAGGTAGACAGGGCTATTAGACAAAAGAAACAAGCTTGGAAGGACTGGAAGAACGGTGGTAGCAGGGAATTGTACCAATGTGCCAGAAGGGAGGCTAGGCGACAGGTTTATTTAGCCAGAGGGGAAGCAGATAAGGAAAGATTTGCCAATGTTCTGCGCCGTGAGGACCAAAGACTCGAGGTATTTCGGGTTGCAAGACAGTGTAGGAGAGAGAATAGTGATGTTGTAGGAGAGAAATGTGTTCGCATGGATGATGGTACGCTTGCATTAAATGAGGATGCAAAGAAAGAGGTCTGGAGATGCCACTACGATAGATTGCTTAATAAAGAGAATGAATGGGAGAAAGAGAGCCTGCCTTATGTCGACCCAATAGAGGGACCAGCTATCCGAGTTGATAGTACCAGGGTAGATAAAGCAATTAAGAGTATGAAGACCGGGAAAGCCCCCGGCCCATCAGGAATCACTGCAGAGATGCTCAAAATATCTGGCAGTGTTGGCTATAGCCTAGTCACCCGTATTACGAACCAGGTGATACACGAAGGAGTCATACCCTATGACTGGTGTAGCAGCATCATAGTCAACTGCTACAAAGGTAAAGGGGACGCTTTAGATACAAATAATTACAGAGGCATCAAGCTGTTAGATCAGGTTATGAAAGTTACAGAGAGGGTCATAGCCCAACTAATTAGGGAGCGAATCAATTTAGATGAGATGCAGTTTGGGTTCGTGCCAGGTAAAAGCACTACTGATGCCTTATTTCTAGTGAGACAGTTGCAAGAGAAATACCTAGCCAAGGATAAACCTCTGTACCTGGCTTTCGTTGACATGGAGAAAGCCTTTGACAGGGTCCCCCGATCCCTTATCTGGTGGTCAATGAGGAAACTTGGGATAGAAGAATGGCTAGTGAGAGCTGTGCGAGCCATGTACAGAGATGCGGCCAGTAAGGTGAGGGTTGGAAATGAGTACAGCAATGAATTCCGGGTAGAGGTAGGGGTCCACCAAGGTTCCGTCCTCAGCCCCCTATTATTTACCATAGTCCTCCAGGCAATCACAGAGGAGTTCAAGACAGGTTGCCCCTGGGAGCTCCTCTATGCTGATGACCTTGCCCTAATTGCGGAGTCACTATCAGAACTAGAGGAGAAGTTTCAGGTGTGGAAGCAAGGTCTAGAATTGAAGGGCCTTAGAGTCAACCTAGCTAAAACCAAAATCCTAATAAGTAGGAAGGTAGATAAAACACAAACCCCTTCAGGTAGATGGCCCTGCTCAGTATGTAGAAAAGGAGTAGGTAGTAACTCTATAAGATGTACCCGGTGCAAGCTATGGACACATAAGAGGTGCAGCAACATCAAAGGCAGGTTAACTAGCAAGTTAGTTTTTGTTTGTGGCAGATGTTCAGGTGCAATAAAGACTGCAAACAAACAGGAAACAACTTCTATCTCATTCCAGGATGAAAAACTAGAGGTAGTCGATAGCTTCCGCTATCTGGGCGACCAAGTTAGTAGTGGGGGTGGGTGCGCTGAAAGTGTAGCTGCTAGAATAAGAATAGCCTGGGCAAAGTTTAGAGAGCTCTTACCCCTGCTGGCGACAAAGGCACTCTCACTCAGAGTAAAAGGCAGACTGTATGACGCATGCGTACGAACAACCATGCTACATGGCAGTGAAACATGGGCTGTAACTGCTGAGGACATACGTAAGCTCGCAAGGAATGAAGCCAGTATGCTCCGTTGGATGTGTAATGTCAATGTGAATACCCGTCAGAGTGTAAGTATCTTGAGAGAAAAGCTGAACATTAGAAGCATCAGTTGTGGCGTGCAAGAGAGACGATTGCGCTGGTATGGACATGTGGTGAGAATGGAGGAGGATAGCTGCGTGAAAAAGTGCCACACCCTAACAGTTGAGGGAACCCGTGGAAGAGGTAGGCCCAGGAAGACCTGGGCTGAGGTGGTGAGGCAAGACCTTCGTACATTGGGCCTCACCGAGGCGATGACTACGGACCGAGACCTTTGGAAATGGGCTGTGCGTGAGAAGACCCGGCAAGCCAAGTAAGATCGTTGCCAGTGCCCCTGGACTGGTTCTTGTGCGGGTGGCACATGAGATGCACCATTTTGAGCGTGGCCGTTGCCAGTACCGCCTGACTGGCTCCTGTAGGATTTTCGAGCGAGATCGTTGCCAGTGCCCCTGGACTGGCTTGTGCGGGTGGCACATAAAAGACACCATTTCGAGCGTGGCCGTTTTCGTGCGGGTGACACGTAAAAGCACCCACTACACTCTCTGAGTGGTTGGCGTTAGGAAGGGCATCCAGCTGTAGAAACTCTGCCAAATCAGACTGGAGCCTGGTGTTGCCATCCGGTTTCACCAGTCCTCAGTCAAATCGTCCAACCCATGCTAGCATGGAAAGCGGACGTTAAACGATGATGATGATGATGATGATGATATTATATTATATATGTATGTATTTCTATTTGTATGTATTTGTCTATAAGCATGAATGTCCATATATGAAAGTGTGCACGTGTGGACATAAATGTGTATGTATGCATATATGTGTGTGTGTGTGTGTATACATACATATATATACATATACATATATACAAATATACATATATACATATATATATATATATACATAGATATACAAATATATATCCATATAAATGCATATATACATATACATATATATATATGTATACATATATATATATATATATACACACATGGAAATATGTATAAATATATATGAATATACACACACTCACATTCACATGCTTGTGTCTGTGCGTGCGCGTGTGTGTGTGCACGCGCGTGCCAATACACTTGAAGAAATAAACGATCTTGTCTGTTTGCATCTACTGTATGTTTATGCAAGAGTGTATATAGGTATTATGTATGCTGCATTAATGTGTGCGCGCGTGCGTGTGTGTGTGTAAAATGTGTGTTTTTATTGTGACTGCGTATTTAAACTTCTTAGTTAAAACCAAACAAGATTAGAAAATTATCAATTGCTAATTTCAGCAAAACAGACGCAACACGCCCTCATACACACACACACACACACACACACACACACACACACACACACACATTCATATACATACATAAAACACAGAGACAGAAGCGTGCGTTCACACATGAACACACATACACGTCGCACTCAATCTCACATACACATACTCACACACACTCTCATACCCACATATAAACACACTTTTCAATACTCCGCAATATGGCCAACATTTTATTTTGTTTTTGTACAAGCTTCAGTGATTGGTTTGTGGCCATACTGGAGTACTGACAGTAAGTGGGTTTTTTAATTGACCATATCGACTTCAGTACATATTCCAGTCTGGTACTTACTTTATCGATCTTTGCTTGTTGAACTACTAGTCACAAAATTTAATTCTTTCATGGGTAGATCCTATTTTTTTTATCTTTGTGATTTGGATAAATTTTATTGGTTTCTGTTACGAGTTAATCCTAAAATGAAATCCCAGTACCAATAGCAGCTTAGAGAATAGGATCGAAATAATCAACAGGCCTTAGCTTCAGTTAGTGCCTGTTGTACAGATCCACCATGAGCGATAAAACAATAAAGAACGGAGATCTTACAATGCTAAAAGAGAAAAAGGTTTTTATTAACCTTTATATTTGAAATATAAAGGTCCACCAATCAGAAATGAACAGAGTAAAGAAATGTGCATCTATACAGTACCGGCCGTGGTGATTTCTGTATGGACAGTGAGCTCGTAGTCCGTGTGAGTGGTGGAGGTACAATGATCAGCATGGCCAGTTCTGTGTACACTCACATTCTTTTACTCCGTTAATTTCTGATGAGGGACCTTTGTGCTTGAAATATAAAGGCTATTAAAATTTTCCCATTTCGCATTGTAAGAAGCTCTCCTTTTTCATTATTGTGTTATTTTACTTTTTTATCACAACACTTCAAGTTTTTTGTTTTAAACTTGGAATTAAATGGGTTTTGATTTACTGTCAGGTGACTTTTGGCAAACCCTTTATATACTTTTCATGGGGTGTCAGTGGCCGAGATCATAGCTTTCCCTCTGAACGCAACGTTGCAAAGTTCAAAGCCAGCAATTTTGAGAGGAGCTAACGTGCTTATTACAAGTACTGGTGCCGTAGTTTATCGACCCCCATGGGATGAAAGGCAAAACTGACCTCGGCGAGATTTGAATCCAGAGCGTAAAGAACAGGGAGAAATTCACTAAGCATTTTATCCGACGCGCTAATGATCTTCCCGCTCGCTGCCTTGGAGCCGGGTACTTGATGATTAAATCGTACCAGTACTTAGCTGGTACTTTATTTTTATCAATTGCGAAATTATAAAATGCGAAGTTGACTTCGACAGTATTTGAACACCGATTGTAAAGAGCCGAGCCAGAAGAGATACTGCTGTGCATTTTGTCCGACGTGCTAATGATTCCGCCAGCTTATTGCATTTGTTTAAACGGGAATAAAAAACGTTTTTGCTTTTTCTTTGTTGATCTTTTTAAATTTATTCCAAAACGAATTATGTCTAGACATTATCTGGTACTCCGTCGGTTACGAACACGAGGGTTCCAGTTGATCCGATCAACGGAATAGCCTCCTCGTGAAATTAACGTGCAAGTGGCTGAGTATTCCACAGACACGCGTATCCTTAATGTAGTTCTCAGGGAGATTCAGCGTGACACAGAGTGTGACAAGGCTGACCCTTTGAAATGCAGTTACGATTCCAGCTGAGTGAACTGGAGAAGCGTGAAATGTCTTACACAAGGACACAACAAGTCCTGGAAATCGAACTCACGACCTTATGATCATGAGCCGAATACTCTAACCTCTTGGTCACACATCTTCACATAAAAACTGTCTCTCCGTCGGTTGCGACGATGTAGGTAGCAGTTGATCCGATCAATGGAACAGCTTGGTCATGAATTTAGCGTGCAAATGGCTGAGCCCTCCACACACACGCGTACCTTTAACGTAGTTGTCAGGGAGATTCAGCGTGACACAGAATGTGACAAGGTCGGCCCTTTGAAGTACAGGCTGGAGGAGCGGGAAATGTCTTACACAAGGACACAAGCCGCTGGAAATCGAACTCACGACCTTATGACTGCGAGCTGAATACCCTAAACACTAAGCCACACACATTCACTGTGATCAATACTGCAAGTGATCAATACACACATTGAGATCAATATAAAACTTGGGTTGGTTCTGGGTATAGTTGTCTGCACGTGCTCTGAGTGACATGCAATGAAATTGAATCCCAAAACCGAGCTACAGGGCGTCGAACTCAACACTTTACGATCTTGAGCCGAATGTCCTAACACCAGCCACGCGCCTTCACTGTCTAGACATAGGATTATTAAAGATGCTTCTATTAGATTCAATGAACTGTATCCGACATAAATCAGCAGACGGTATAGACATTACATCTAATACACGCTACGCTTTTTTTTTATCTTCTTTACGGCATTTTCTTTAGTAAGTTTTGTTGGGATTTTTTATGAAAACCACAAGTTTACCCAAAGTATTCTGTGACAAAATTTATTACCCTTGATCATTGTCGATACAAATAAATAAAGAAAGAAGAATCTAGTCACTTGACCTCTGTAATTGCACAGTAGAATCTAAATCATCTTCGAAATCAAACATCCAACAATGAGTTTGTCCTGGTGATCGTCTGCAATTAGTGAATTACATGTCTCATGTATTGTAATGGAATCTTATTGGTGAAATAGTTAGTATTATATTTTTTGTTGTTGTTGTTGGTTTTGTTGTTGGTACCAGTGTTCCCCCTTCTTCTTCATCATATTTGTGTGTGTGTACGTGTGTACATGAACGTACACAGAGACAGCGTCATACACGTTGAAATACCTGAACTCTAATGAATCCTGCAACTGGATATATAGATAGATAGATAGAGAGAGAGAGAGAGAGAGAGAGAGAGAGAGAGAGAGAGACAGACAGACAGACAGACAGACAGACAGACAGACAGACAGATAGACAGACATAGATAGAGAGATAGATAGATAGATAGATAGATAGATAGATAGATAGATATGTTTACATATATGTATATATGTATACAACGCACATGTAGCTCTGCGTATATGCATGTTTGTCTATATATATAGATATATACATATTTATATATATAAACATTATGTATGTATGTATGTATGTATGTATACATATATATTTGCATATGCATAAACATATACACATATACATATATAAATATATATATATATATATATACGTAGGGTCGAAATGTGAAAGACTTTTTCATTCTTCCTGAGCGTTAAATTAATACACCTGCTTGTTGTTCCTTCACTTCATCTTTTGTTTCTGTAAATTTGAATTATATTTATATAATTTTCAGCTCCTCCTTGTAATCAGATGTAAGGTTTTAATAGTACTAGTTTTCTCATAATTATTATTAAGATTTAAATTAAGCTTAGAACAATTACAGTCACCAATGTTATCGGCTAAATTAGGATAATACATCGTATACGGTATGGTGACCACAGAAGGAAACTGAAGCTCACTAGTCACAAGGTGCACCATTCTGATTGCATTGCTTCTAGACTTGTCCCATGGAAACTTATGCATAATAATGCTAAATGTGTCACCCGGAGGATAACATATGTGGACATGCTCAGAAATACACGGGTTGCGCCAACACAGATGAGCTGTGCTCTGGCCTGCTGAACAGAAACACGTGTATGTAAAGCCATGTTATCTAGAAAGTACGAGTTGCTCCATTGACCTCCACTTGAAAAGTAGGATTATTTTATATAAGATGTCTTTTTCTTTTTCAAGACAATGGCAAGCTTGATTTATGAGAATTTGGCTATTATTTCTAGAAACTGGAGCGACTACGTAAAGGCGCCCTCTTTAGCTCGATAAAAGAACCAATCCGACATTCTCTCAAATCATCGTTTTAATAGTCATCTTGTAGTTTATCTTTGCTGTCAAACAGATGATGGCGCCCTGCTGAAATCTTTCAAAATATCTTATTATTGGTTGACATCAACAACCATCAATGCTAATAAAAATCGTTTTCCATAACGTCGTCATTATCGTCATGACCATCGACCGAACTGACTTTGTTGTTGTTTGGTTGTTGTAGTTGTGGTTGTTGGTATTATTGCTGTCGTTATCATATATTTATATGCATGCGTATGTCTGCGTGTCGATGCATGTGTGTTTATAAATGCACACACATGCAGACACACATACGCACACAACGAATGTAAACATACACACACATACACATACATATTCATATGTACGTATGAGTGTGAAGGTATGCGTATGTGAGTCTATATTACTATATATATATGTGTGTGTGTATGTAATATATATATGCGTATATATATATACATACATATATATATATATATACATACATATGTACACACACACACACACACACACACACATATATATATCATAGATATATATGTGTGTGCGTCGATATTTTTGTATACATATATATATATATATATATATATATATATATATTCATATACATACAAATATATACATACATACATATATATATATATATATATATATATATATATATATATATATATATATATATATTCATATACATACAAATATATACATACATACATATATATATATATATATATATATATATATATATATATATATATATATATATATATATATATATATATATATATATATATATATATATATATATATATATATATATATATATACATGCATCTATATATATATACACACACGCACATGTATACGTATAACGCACACATC
>NC_142930.1:164401481-164406481 GCF_046866305.1 Octopus bimaculoides
AATTATATGGTTGAAAAATTCACCGCTCAAAGTAGGCATCGACACGAACTAATTGCACGTTAAGGTCTTGTCCATTTCTGTTGGCCTTGAGACTCTTTAGCGCCATTTTGGTGTCAGTCTCGAGTTCGATAGAGCAACTTCCGGAGAAAGTGTCGGCTGCTCTCGTTATAATGAGAGTAGCGAGAGGACGTAAATCTCGCAGCTATTTTCACTGATTATCAACAAGCAAACAAACAAACAAATATAAGCGATTGTATCCTTCCGGCAGTGAATTACTCCAAAGCAAAATACATAGTTGCCAGCAATTGCTTACAAAGACACATTCGAATGCGTGCACACACACACACACATACATACAAACACACACATATAGGCATGCAGGCACACAGATCCAATGGCACATACACATGGGCTCTTAAAAGCATCATCTCTGTCTTTATCTTTCTCTCGTCTATCTGTATTCCTCTCAGCCACAAAAAAAAATATATTCAAAGACACGAATAGTCATTTAGAAAGCATCAAAACATCCTCACATGTACAAGTTCACAAGTAAATACATATAGACATACATACACACACACCCACACTTACACACACACACACACTTACACACACACATACACACATATACACATATACATATGCACATTTATACATATATACACACACACTTACATACATATACGTATATATATACATATACAGATACCAAATTAAGTTGGTCATTAATAGCGAAGCTCGAGTACAGGGTTAACTAATTTTTTATTCTCTCTAGTGCCTATTAGCAACGCGCCTTAAGAATTCCTTTTTTCATAGTTTGGGTTTAACTGCCCCTTTTTAGCATGTATGAAGTCCTGTCAAGGGTCTTCTCTCCGTGTATAAATCTTTATACATTCTTATATATATACATACATACATACACACACACACATATATATATATATATATATATATATATATATATATATAGTATTATAACACATCCGTTTGATATATTATACTAGTTCCCCGTTGACAGGCCCCTGGTATGTGTGATTACATTGGATTATAGGGATAAGGTAATTAAATAAATGGATATGTATTAATTTGTATATATGTATCGTAGATGGGGTTTTTTCCAAGTGTGGAGCCTACGCCCTTATCCAAGCAACGTGGCTGCTAGTTTTGATCCAGTTGTAACATTTAGAAGAGTTGTAAACTAGACCGCTAGGCAAAGCTAGTGTAAATGGGAAATCTCTTTATACAAGGATTATATCAGGTAACGCCCATTGGATGAGGCAACCCCTCACTATAAAGTTATTGATAACTGAAGGGAACAACTGAAAAGTCAAATTGGCTTAACGAATGTTACCATAAAGGAAATAACGACTACGTATTTATACCTGTTTGTAACAGTCATGTTAGTCAATGTGGTAAGAAGAAATGTTTATGTTGTAATGTCTTGGTTGATTATAAAGTTTTTGGTGGCAAGATTATAGGTAAGAAATTTATCATTAATAATAATTTACAGTTAAGTTGTAAATCTAGAAATGTAATTTATTTGATTAGTTGTGATGAATGTGGTGGACAGTTTGTAGGACAAACTACTCGGGAATTACATCAACGTCTCAATGGTCATAGACAGGCATTTAAATTGGGTTGTAAACTTAGAATTTACGAACACTTTAGAGAGTATAGCTTAAGGTTTGAAAATCGTAAAAT
Source organism: Octopus bimaculoides (assembly GCF_046866305.1). Taxonomy (NCBI): domain Eukaryota; kingdom Metazoa; phylum Mollusca; class Cephalopoda; order Octopoda; family Octopodidae; genus Octopus; species Octopus bimaculoides. Next base: position 164,403,183 of record NC_142930.1, read on the forward strand.
TCAGCTAATTTGTCAAATAGATGACAGACAGAAACTTTTAGAAGAAGAATGGTATTGGATTAAAGGTATTGTGTAACATATACCTTCTAAGCCGTAATGATAAAATTTTAGGTGTAGGGAACATGTCTAGTAATAATGATACAGGAAGAATATATTTTTCACAACCAGTGGTCAGAAGGAAACGTAGCCATGGACGCAGGATTAAAAAAAAGAAATAAGGCTAGAAAGAATATTTCTTTGGTTTGGGTTAAACTTAATGATTTATATGTATATAGAAAGAATATTACGGTTGTTATATGATGTTATGCCTAAGAATTAATGGAGATATGCCATAGAGAGTTATCTGAAGTTAGTTTTTTAGTGGATAGTTTTTGTAATAGGTTAATGAAAAAGGCTAAAGTGAAAACCAATAATGTTAAAGTTGAATATTGAAAAATACCTTATGTTAGTACTTTTATTGATGATGTTAATTTAGTTAATGTAATTAGAAATGATAAAACAAAAAGACCTTTTGCCGGAGAATGTTAGACATAAATGTCAAAATTTGTTATAAGCTTCATAAGAAGATAAGTAGTACTATATTTAATTATAATAAGCTCCTATTAAATGTCAGTCTTGAAGGTTTGAAAGAAATGTACTTAGGAGATTGTGAATGTGCAAGGAAAAAGATTGGTTTGCTAGGAAAAAGAACTTAATGGATGCTGCAGATGCATAGATGATATATATTTATACCTAATTAAGGTTTCTTTGAATTTTTACTCAGAAAAATATACCCTAATGAGCTTTATAGCCACCAGAAATGGTAACAATATAAGAAATCTTAATTATTTAGATGTCAATCTAGTAATAAAGGATAATAATGAAATATGTACTGAGATTTATAATAAAACAGAAGATCTTGGTTTCCAAGTGGTTTCAATGTCATGGTTCAGTTGTAAAATTCTTTCTTTTATTGGTTTTGGTGTTTTTGCAGGACAAATTGTTAGATAGAGTACCATTATTAATGATACTAATAAAGTTTTGGAAAGAGTAAATAAACATTTAGTAAAACAAGAGTATAAATATGGTAAGTTGGTTAAAACTTTTAATCGCTGTTTAGATGGGAAACTTGAAATTTTAAATAAATATTGGGTAATATCTTGTCTTCAGCTTAGCAAATATTTGTAAGGATTTAGAAGGTTTAAGATTCGAGTTATTTGCTTACTACGTCACCAATATTGTTTGAATCAATTGAGGAAGTAATAATTACGCACTACGTCATCAATAGTTAAGATAATAATTTAAGTTCCAGAAGTGATGAACCTTGTGGTTTGAAAAAACACGTGTTAATCGCTTGTAGTTTTATCATCTTTTAAATAGCTTTAATTTAGCTTTAATCGTAGCAAGGTTTTATAATAATAGTTAATTACAGGTATACTTTTATTAGTTCCTATTTAATTAACTTAATGTTTCTATTAGTTACTGGTAATGATGCAAGATATACATCCATAATTATTCTTGCGTATTATAAAGACAACTTTGAGAGGAAAACAATATTCTTTGCTACTCTAGGCACAGGGCCCGAAATTTTTGGAAGGGAGCCAGTAGATTAGATCAACCCAGTACGTAACTGATACTTAATTTATCGACCTCGAAAGGATGAAAGGCAAAGTCGACCTCGGCGGAATTTGAACTCAGAACGTAACGGCAGACGAAATACCGCTTAGCATTTCGCCCGGAGTGCTAACGATTCTGCCAGCTCACCGCCTTTGTAATTCTCAATATTCTTTTCTATTCTAGGCACAAGGCCCGACATTTTGGGGGAGAGGGCCAGTCGATTACATCGAACCCAGTGCGTGACTGGTACTTAATTTATCGACCCCGAAAGGATGAAAGGCAAAGTCGAACTCGGCGGAATTTCAACTCAGAACTTAAAAACAGACGAAACACCGCTAAGCATTTCGCCCGGCATGCTAACGATTCTGCCAGCTCGCCGCCTTAGAGGAAAACAATATTGAATAAATCGTACAAGAACCCTGCAGAGTTACACTAACAACTAATCTACAACACTATACTTCCACCAAAGTACCAACCACTGATACCACTAATATAATTCCCAAAATGGCGCCATAACGACTACTGCTATTGATATAAGCATCGTTACCAATACTAGCATGTAAGAAACAAGTGTGTGTGTGTGTGTGTGTGAGTATGTGTACATAAGTACATGTGTGTACGTGTGTTTCTTACGTAATAGGGATAGTAACGTCTGTTATAGATAGACAGATAGATAGATATATAGATATATAGATATATAAATAGATAGAGAGAGAGAGATTTATATAGACACACGCCTACACATATATAAATATAGAAACACACACACACATATACATATGTACATAGAGATACATAAAGGGTACATATATGTATGTGTATGTGTGTTTGTGTGTGTGTGTGTGTGTGCGTGTGTGTGTGTGTGCCTGTATGCGTTTATATACACACATATATATGTATATATAGACAGATCTATATATATGCATATATACGCTCACATGCACATACACACATATGTGTGTGTCTGTGTATACACACACGCACACGCATATATATATATATATATATATATATATATATATGTATATACATTATATATATACACGTACATATATATATATATATATATATATATATATATATATATATATATATATATATATATATATATATATATATATATATATAATATATATCTGTATGTCTGTATGTGTCCATGTGTATGTGCATGTACTAGCAGACACTGTTCCTTTCTACTGATCCCAAATCCTGATAGGGACTGAGATATATCGGGTTGATAAAGAGACTAATCACCCTTTTGAGCTAAACCGAGTTTTCCTGTATTTGAAAACATAAAAAAAAAAATAATGAAATAAATTAATAAAAGCACGTGTAAACAACATAAAATACACACACAAAACATTCCTTACCTGTAAGTATACGCACCCATATATGCACATTCATATAGAGATACACACATATATACATACATACATACATATATATATATATATATATATATATATATATATATATATATATATATATATATATATATACATATATATATATATAAAATTAAGAGGAAGGGCCTCTAAAGTGGACACCTAATATGCTAAACATAGATATAAAATCGCTATTACCACGAAGAGTGCGTTCTCAAGAAAAACCTCAGCAAAACGCCAAAAGGTAAAAATGAGCAAGACAAATGAAAATATTTTTTAAATATGCTAAACCGCTGGTTTTGATTGATTAATATCAAT
>NC_142930.1:164421481-164453981 GCF_046866305.1 Octopus bimaculoides
TTACCGATATATTTCCACGTTTTTTCGTTTATAATGATGATACCACTACCAGTGTCCAATTGCATTTCAACACTTGTATTTCTCAGGAACGCGAGGTCGGCTAACTCAAGGGTGACCCTGGGTGGCACATTATAGCTACGTCAGTGAATTGTCAACAGGTGGATAGGTCTCTGTTGTTTCACTTTGACCAAAAACATTTCATGCTCACATCAATGCTAAGTTGTGTAATTCAATATAAAGTTCATCCCTTATTTCACCACAGGATCTGACGCTGTTTATTCTTTCTCTTAGCAAACTGAAACAACCGCAGTGAAGTGACCCGATCCCAGCAAGGACAATGCTTCAGCAGTTATGAGACTCTTGAGGGATTTTTGTCCCTTTTCTATTCAAGAAGATAACTCGGGATTCAACAACTTAGAAAATGGCCAACAAGCTTTATACAGCTATGATGCGGCCTCACCTACAATGTGCATCACCGGTCTGGAACCCTATCTTGCCCAGGATATTAATCATCTGGAAACTGTTCAGCGACGTGCAACCAAGAGAATACCCTCCATCAGGCATTTGCCATATTCTGAGCGCCTTACTTCCGTGGGCATGGATACATTGAAACTCCGACGTCTGGCAACTGACTTGGCAGACACCCATAAAATTATTAACCATCTTACTAACAATAACTCTGAGCACCTTTTCAAACTCCACCTGTCTAACACCCGTGGACATGTTTACAAAGTCAGAAAACAGCACAGCTCCCATGACTTTCGGAAACACTTTTTCACGCTAAGAGTTGCTGAAGCATGGAACAAACTGCCAGCATCAGTTGTTAGTTGTCGGAGCACTGCATCCTTCAAAACTTCCATGCTTCCTGAGATTCACCAACACTACACCTGATTTTCTCCCCTCCATACACACGCAAGCATGTATATGACTCATACACTCTTCACTTTCCAGGCATTTGTACAATACTGCATATGCTTTCTGTGCACTTTTGACAAGTTGTAGTGCACCTGAGCATTGTATACAATAATTTCATTATTATTATTATTACTATTATCATTATTATTATTATTATTATTATTATTATTATTATTATTATTATTATTATTATTATTATTATCATTATTATTATTATTATTATCAAGTTGACTTCACTCAAACAGCTTCATCTCAACAAACACAAAGTTTCAAAGTTACAGGCTTTTACAAGCTACCCTAGTATGGACTCTTAGCAAAAAACATTGCTGTAATCTCTGGTTCCTTGGTATTATGCATAGATCCACTTACATCAGAAATTAGGAATACAAAGGGCCTCTGTTCAAAGCCAACTTGACGTAAGTTTTGACTGTCATTGGAAGAGATTATTCCATGCATGCCAATCAATATGAAAACTTCTTTCTACAACTTCTCTATAAAGTGCATTGTTCAAGTTCATTTTCAGATCTTCGAAAAGCCAATACATTTCTGTGCATCACCTATATAGAGAGACATGCTTTATACTTGGGATACCGGACAATGATACCCATTTAGATACAACATAATCAGAAGCTCCTGTCTCTCAAAAAGCCAAGAGTTTTCTATCCTCATGCTGTTAAAACAAAGCCAACCGTCAAAATCTCTTCAGCTTTAGCTCAATTATCGTGATGGTTTCTCGTATCAAGTTCAACAGATGTACCTAAGCCTAGATATAGGATACACGAATGGAATTTATGGTGCAGCCCTCGTCGATAAGTTCAGGGGTATAAATAAATGATCAAGGACTTCAAAATGCAGTCTCTCACAAAAAGTATTGAATAATGAAATCCGACGAAAGCTTCTTATTTAGAAGGGGCTGCTTTCGAACTAAGAAACATAACAAGGGATTCGAGGTTTTGCGAGAACAGAAGGTCGGTGTTATAAAAAGATAGCATTTATCGGTAATGTTTTTGTAAACATTTATTGCACAAAACAAAAATGGCAACACATCAAGAAGACAAAATATTAGAATAATATACTTTCAGAATTAAACAAAACAAAATAAAATATAATGCTAGAATTAGGTTGATTTTTGTGTTTTCTTGCGCAATGTTTTGCTACTCTTTTCATGTAAGATTTATTTTCCCTGTAAATGACTCTTCTCATTTCCTACCTTCAAATACCTTCAAATACCTTCAAATGCCATCGTCGTCGTCGTCGTCGTCATCACCATCATTATCATCATTATCAACATCATCAGCCCTTGAACAGTAAAACCTCGTGTCCAAAGACACATAGAGCTGGTTATTTGGCTTCCATGGCATATAAGTAACCCGATCACACTATTTCCCCTCGAAGTCCGTCGAAGGGTTGCTCATTAACAGATGAGTAGACTGGAGTAAATGACGTGCTTTGCTCAGAACACAACACCTCACCCAGACCAGGAATTGAAACCCGATTTTCTGATCATGAGTGCAACACCCTAACCATTTGGCCACACAAGAGTCGTCTTCAGGCATAAGCATAGTAGGCAATTTTCAACGGGTTCTATGACTTTAGGGGACCCAATGCTTAACTTATACATGCTATGGTTTGTAGTTTGCAGCCAATATATAAATCTACAATCCCCTGTGCATTGCTTTGGCCAGGGACTCATAAGAGAGTTCAGACGGTCCTGAGATATGCGCATTTTCAAATATACTAGTTAGCTTTATGTGTTTAAAATAAGAAGAAATAGTGACTGAGTGTCCCCTTCAAATATGCATTTCGAAAAGCTTATAACAACGGGGGCAAACGCTGCACCTTCAGTTATTAGAGCGAGGCTGGGTGAGCAAACCATTCTAAGCCTTTCTATGGCAGCAACAAAGGCAGCAGGTACATTTACCAAAATATGCAATGATTCCAGCAATTAGAAGACATATAATTTGCGTAGGTATACGCGTGTATGTATACGTATGTGTGTGTGCGTGCGTATGTATAAATATACTTGTATATATATATATATGTGTATATATATCATTATATATATATATATATATATATATATATATATATATATATATATATATATATATATATATATATAGATTCAAAATTGAATGTGGTACTTAAGTTTAGGCACCAGAATATAGTGTGGTATTATCCAAACAATTCCAAAAACAAGGTGATCAAAAATCAAAAAAAGCAACACAGATTTTAAAGGTGAAGTTTTCAGTAACTTTTCTATGTCCTTGTGCAGCTGAAGATTGCTCTGCATTTTACATTTAATGTAATGATCGCATTACTTAAATAAATGGAGTAGCATGAAACGTGCGTACTGCAATCATCTTTAAAATCCTTGTTGCTTTTATATATATATATATATATATATATATTCACACACATACATATGTATATATATATATATATATACATACATATATATGTGCATATTTATATATGCAAGTATGTGTGATGTTCCTCTCTGTGTGTGTATGTGTGTGTATGTGTGTGTACGTATGTGTGTGTGTACGTATGTGTGTTTGTGTGTGTGTGTGTGTGTGTGTGTGTGTGTGTAGCTGTTTCTATGCGCGTGTCTGTGTACATTGATGTGTGTACGTTCGTATGTTGGTGACGTGTATACTTTTATAGAACTATATTCAATTAACAGGAAGTTCTTTGATTACTTTACTTAATTACTTCTGATTTCTTTACTAACGAAGCTGACCAGAAGAATGTTTAAACAGGTTTGTCATAGGGTGTTGGCCTCACTCGGTAAGTACAAGTAAACGCGCAACACACACACACACACACACACACACATATAGACACACATCGATATGCATACACAAACATTCACACACATGCATATTTATGTATAAATTTATATATACACACATACACACTCAGGTTTCTCTCTATGGCAAGTTATTTATAAAAAATAATTTTGCATTTAACATTAAACTGAAAGATTACTCAATAATTTTTAGTAGAGTACCATATATTTTATATATATATATATATATATATATATATATATATATATATATATGTTCGTGTATATGTATTTGTTTGTATATATATTTATATATATATGTTTGTATAGATATATATGTATATATGCATACATTTGTATATGCACGTATATATGCATATATACACGCACACACACGCATATATATATGCATGTGCTTGTATACATGCATATGCATATATACGTACATATACACACATACATATGCACGTATACAAATATACGTGTAAACATTATATGTACATATATACATGTATACATTTATGTGTATATATATATATATATTTATATACATATGTATACATATCATACATATACATACACGTGTGTGTGTGTGTGTGTGTGTGTGTGTGTGTGTGTGTGTGTGTGTGTGTGTGTGTGTGTGTGTGTGTGTGTGTGTACATATGAGGGCGAGCTGAAATGTCCATAGGCTGACTATGAAAGAGTAATTCTAAACGTGTGGAATTTGCATACATTATTTTCCACACTTATTACCTCCGCCTTCGCAAAGGTGGAGTTATTCTTTTCAGTAGCGTCTGTTTGTTTGTTTGTTTGTCCATGGACAAGATATCTCAAGAACTGTTGGATGGATTCAGATGAAACTTTCATGGATGTTTGGCTTCGTAACTGGCACGAACTGATTAGATTTTGGGATCGATCCATTTACTGGACAAGGATTCTGGATTATTTTTCCTGTGTTTTTTTACTTAATTTTTGAGAGGAGTCAGGTTCATTTTAAATATTCTCGTTTGTGAGAGCAGTCGTGTCTATTTCAGATATTCTCATTTTAAAAATCATCTCTGGCTAATCATTGAGAGGACGTTGGTGTTGCCTCGGCGGAGGTTTGTGCTTTCTGAGTGCTCGTGTTTATTTTTTTTATTTTTCTTGCTAAACTGACATCTGACTGTTTAAAGAAGACTTCGAAAGTAAACTAGTAGCGATTTCTCTTGAAAATGGACAAAATTTGGCATCGTGCTATTATCTGCAGAAAAAGGGTTTATCCCTGTGGGACATTCATACTGACATGCTTGCTCACAAGGAGACGGTACTCGAGCTTTATCAACAGTGCAGTAGTGGGGAGATGAATTTAGGAAGAGAAGGGAGAATCTTGAAGATGACCCAAGGTCTGAACGTCCTGCACCGGCCATCGCCGAGGAAAACATTGATCGTGTTCACCAATTGTCTATAAAATCAAATAGCCAATGCTATTAGCATAGCCCGTGTAAGAGTTGAGAATATTCTGTACAATCAACTTGACATGACAAAAGTTTCTGCTTGGTAGGTGCCACGTCTTCTGACACATGACCAAAAGCGCATCAGGTTGATCACATCGCAAGGAAACCTGACATTGTTTGAGGCAAATCCAACTGTTGTTCTTGAGCATTTCTTAACCCAAGATGGGTGATGGCTTCATCACTTTTAACCAGAGACAAAGAGACAATCCATGCAGTGGAAGCACCCCTTCTCACCTGCTTCAAAGAAAAACCAAGGTTGTTTCATCTGCAGGGAAGGTGATGGTTCTTGGCGGTGGGGAGCAAAAGTCATTGTCATTTATTGATTATCTTTGAAAAGAACCACACCATCAATAGAGAGTACCATGCCAGATTGCTGAGGCAGTTACAAAAGGTTATCAAGATCAAACGCCAAGAGAAAATGACGAAAGGGGTTTTGTTACATTAGGACAATATTCCAACATGCAAGTTCTTGGTTTCAGTGGCTGTTGTGCATGAGTGTAGCTTTCAACTCATTGATCACCCTCCCTATTCTCCTGATTTGGCCCCATATGACTGTCATCTGTTCCTTAGCATGAAAAAATACTTGTATGGGAGTCGGTATCACAGTGATGACGACATCATAACTGCTGTTGATGACGTTTTTGATCAACAGGGTGAAAGATTCTTTACTTATGGAATCCAAGCACTGAAACACCGATGGAAGAAGTGAGTGGACCGCAAGGGGTGGGGGTGGTGAGAAATAAACCTCATTTGGCCACATTCCATGAGAGTGTCTTGGTCAGATTATGAACTTTTCAGATGACCGACGTATGTGTGTGCGTGCGTATATATATATATATATATATATATATATATATATATATATATATATATATATATATATATAAGAACAACCACAAGCACACGCACACACACATGCACACACACACGCACACACACACATGCACACACGCACACACGCACACACACACACACATGCACACACGCACACACACACACATGCACACACGCACACAAGCATGCATGCACACACACACATATACATACATATATGCATGCATGAATTCACACATTCAGACGTATATACATGCATGCATACATACATACATACATACAGATACCACCGCAGAGAAAGAAAGAAAGAAAGAAAGAAAGAAAGAAAAGATTAAAAGGGAGGAAGGAGAGGAAAGAAAGGCGTAAGTACTAAATATGGTCCTTTTTCTTGTTTTGGCGGGTTTTTTGTGTGTACTTTTTTACCTGTAGGAAAAATGTAGACTGAGAAATGCTCGATCTGCTAAAAATAACAGCGAAATCTCTCCCTCAAATTACACGTTGCCATCTTTGAAAAAACAAAAACGCATTGGGTAAGCAGTGTTCTGGTGATAACAGCATGATAGGGGCGGGGGAGATAAAAGAGGAATTTGGTCACAAGTGGAATGTCTTTGATTATAGGCTTACTGGATCAGGGACCTGACATAAATGTTAAACAATAATAAAGACAGAGACACGGAGATTGACAGAAAGCAAGCATCAAGCAAGCAAGCGAGAAAGAAAGAAGCAAACAACACCAAGTAGATAAACAAAAAGAAAGGGGGAAAAGGGAAACAAGCAAACAAACAAAGGGGAAAGGAAGGAAGGAAGGAAGGAAGGAAGGAAGGGAGGAAGGAATAGCTAAGTAAACAAACTAAAAGGATGTAGAAAGAAAGAAGTACAAAGGAAGGAAAAAAGAAGGAAACATACCACAAAGAAATAACTAAGGGAAAAAAGAAAGAAAGAAAGAAAGAAAGAAAGAACGAGAAAATCGTTTGGGTCTGTGAGAAAATCTGATGCGACGATAGATTTTAATGATATGCAGCGGTGTATATTCCTTGATGTGTCGTTCCAAGTCGAGGAACTTTGTCTAATTCTTGTTTAGCCATTGCATGATTTTTCTTGGCTTCCGATCGAAAGGTTTCGAGGTGAGGTTGTGCCTGTAAAAAAAAAAAAACAACATCAATATCAATTCCAACAAAGAGAAAACGTTGAAACTTGTACACACTTGCCATTCAATGAAATAGCAACTAACTCTACACTTCATATTACTGTCTATTGTCAACAGTCTGAAAAAAAAGAATGGATAGATTATACATTGTCGGAACGATCATAACTTGAACGCCATTGATCATGTGTCTACAGGATAAGATTGATTTGTTTAGTTCCTAATATGGAATGTACCACATTTACCACAGACCATTTAATATACCATGTAGGCCCTCGAACGTATTTATAAGTTGCTGATGGGACAATTGGACAGTGTGCACTTTTATGGTATTGTCTGTGGTACGATTTCTGGACGGATTGAACCATCCGTATGTTTAGTTCTTTGTAGATCGCAAGATAGATTGCGGCAATGATTCTGTCGTTGAATAATGGTAGTATATATGTATGCGCGCGCGCGTGTGTGTGTGTGTGTGTGTAGGTAGGTAGGTAGGTAGGTAGGTGTATGTATGTATGCATGAATGTATGTATGTATATATGTATATATAAAATATATATATATAAACATATATACATATATTCATATAACTACATATATATACACACACACCACACACACATTCGCAAAGCACATACATACATACATACATACATACATACATACATACATAAGCAGAGAGACAGGCATATATAGATGTTTCCGATCTAGTTTAGATTCTTTGCCATCAAATTTGGTATGTCATTCAATTAATTCAATCTTGGACTTCTTGGAAATCTAATTCTGAAAAATAAAAACAGAAGCAAAACAACAGATTCCTACAATGAATCGAAATCAGACCAAAACCTTACAAAGAAATGCAACGTATACGTACACTTTTAGTGAAGCGTGGAAGTTTCCACAATTCTGGTTCCTTAGTTGGTTGTTGATATTGAGATAACATATTCGCTTTTGTTTTATATACTACATTCTGACAATGCTGAAAAATTGAAATTAGAAAGGATGATGATGAAATTTCAACTCAGTAGAATGACTTGGAGCCACAAAATATGGGACATCGATATCAAAATAAAAAGAAAAACAAAGAAAAGAAATCACGAAGCATTTTGTTCGCTGTTGTGAATTTGTGTGCGTGCGCGTGTTATGTTTGTACTCCACTATCGCTTTGGTTTGTAACAGCTTGGCACTAGTATCGTCGCTGGTGTAGTTGCAATAGCAGATGCAGGGATGTTGCCCTAGTTCCTCAGGCAACACCCTTTCTAGTTGAGCCGACACCAAATATAATAAACATTGTTATTTTACTTCCAACAGTTTCGCAGCGTTACCGTTTCATTTGCACATCGTCTGCTACAACAAAGTCAGAATACATAAAAATGGGTCCTTTTGTTACGAATTACCGTTCCCACCCTACTCTTCTCTTTCACTCTTTTACTTGTTTCAGTCATTTGACTGTGGCCATGCTGGAGCACCGCCTTTAGTCGAGCAAATCGACCCCAGGACTTATTCTTTGTAAGCCTAGTACTTATTCTATCGGTCTCTTTTTTCCGAACCGCTAAGTTACGGGGACGTAAACACACCAGCATCGATTGTCAAGTGATGTTGGGGGGACAAACACAGACACATACATATATATATACGACGGGCTTCTTTCAGTTTCCGCCTACCAAATCCATTCACAAGGCTTTGGTCGGCCCAAGGCTATAGTGGAAGACACTTGCCCAAGGTGCCACGCAGTGGGACCGAACCCGGAACCATGTGGTTCGTAAGCAAGCTACTTACCACACAGCCACTCCTACGCCTATATAGTTTTTTTTTTTTCGAAACTTTTGGGCAACACCCAGAAGAAAATCCTGGTTCCCCACCGCCTCCTGTGTTGTCAAACCGCGAAGCATCACAACAGTTGCTGCAAGATATCTCGACCGAATCTCTAGCAGTCCCCTCGACCCATCGCCCTCGATTAGTGCATTTCGACTCCGAAAGCGTGAAAGGTAAATTGATCTCGGCAAGATTTGAACTCAGGGCACAATAGATGCTGTGGGGCTTTTTATCCATCACACTGTAGCAATTCATAACACGCTTATGTAAACATTACGTCTTTCGATCCTAAGAGAGGCCCAGTCCCCAACTCTCTCTCTCTCTCTCTCTCTCTCTCTCTCTCTCTCTCTCTTACACTCTCTCTTTCTTTCTTCCTTCCTTTGTTTATGTCTTCCTTACTCTCTCTCCCGCTCCTTTTCTCTCTCTCTCTCTTTCTCTCTTTACCTCTTGATATCAATTTCTTTTTCTTTCTTGCTTTCTTTTCAATTCTAGAAGAGGCCCTATCTCCAACATCTTCTCTCTCTCTCTCTCTCTCTCTCTCTCTCTCTCTCTCTCTCTCTCTCTCTCTCTCTCTCTCTCTCCCTCTCCTACACACACACTCTATCTATCTATCTATCTATCTATCTATCTATCTATCTACCTACTTATCTGTCTATCTATCTATCTGTCTGTCTGTCTGTCTATCTATCTATCTATCTATCTATCTATCTATCTATCTATCTATTTATCTATTTCACTCACTCCCTCTCTCTTACTTTGCTTCAAAACCAGTTTGAAAAGATCTCATCTCAGCGAACTTTTCACTGACGAACGCCCTTCACATAATGATTGACAGAGAAATAAGCGGTTGGTATCTAACCGGTATGTGAATGCGCTTGACCTTTTATTAGATATGCTGGTCTGAAGATCATAAGATCGTACTTTCGATTCCTGGACTGGGTGGTACATGAGTCCTTGAGCAAGAATCTACTCAGATGAAAATTGACACTGACGGAATGCTAGCAGCACATATCTCTCAGCCTTCAGTAATCACATTCTCGGTACTCCACTGGAACAAAGCCCAGAGAGTGTATATACATACATACATACATACATACATACATACATACATACATATACACTCACACACACACACATGCGCGCGCATATATAAACATATATATATATACGAGGAGTATTGAAAAGTTCCTGGTTTTGAGTAAAAGCAAATATTGGAAGATCAGTTAATTATGATTTTATTTAACATATTTGTTAAATTTTTCTTCTGGCATGAAGGAAGTAGACTTTGACATAACTCTGCTTTTATTGGAAAGTTATAAAGACTGAACTTAGAGATTGTGTATGTCACAAAAGGAAAACTAGAACCGTTTGAAGGATGAGAAAAAGTTTTACACGAATCTATATCATTCTCTATTTCTCTCTCTCCCTCACACAAATTCTCCCCCATCTCTCTCTCTCACACAAATTCTCCCCATCTCTCTCTCTCTCTCTCTCTCTCTCTCTCTCTCTCTCTCCATCCCTCTATCACACACTACAATTCCTACTACTACTACTACACCCGTCTATCTATCCTGTGCCCACTAAACAATAAACGCACGAATTCCACGTAAAGGAAGGCTACTCTAAACTTCCTATAAAACAGTTATCTCCCTTGCGTGATAATTGATTCATATACTTCAATATTTATTGTCTTCATTTTTTCTGATATATTACACTTATGAATATGTATAAAAATGTTATGGACGGCCGATGCTACAAAGCCTCGGAAAAAATACTGTGTAATGTTAGTTAGGTTCCTTTCTAAGCTCAAATTTCAAGTCTCAGACTTGCCATTTTGCACTTACAGGGCCGATAATGTATGTTCTAAGTATTACCGGTCTCCTCCACTAGATGGCCTCGTGTCTAAGTTGCAAATTAATATATATATAAGGTGACGAGCTGGCAGAGTCGTTCGTACGCCGGGCAATATGCCTAGCTGCATTTCGTCTGCTTTCAAATTCTGAGTTCAAATTCCACCGAGGTCCACTTTGCTTTTCATCATTCCGGGGTCGAGAAAAATAAATACCAGTTGAACACTGCGGTCGATATAATTGACCTACCCCTCTCTACCAAAAAAAAAAAATTGCTGGCTTTGCGCCAGAATTTGAAGCCAATGTTATATACATATGTATGTGTATAAATGTTGATATCTTTTACATATATATACCCACATCTGTGTGTGTGTGTGTGTGTGTGTGTGTGTGTGTGTGTGTGTGTGTGTGTGTGTGTGTGTGTGTGTGTGTGTGTGTGTGTGTGTGTGTGTGTGTGTGTGTGTATGTGTGTGTGTGTGTGTGTATCTGTGTGTGTAAATATCCTTCTGCAAATGACAGTATTTAAAATTATTTTGGTGTCTTAAAAACCACTAAAGACTCGGTTCTCACGAGATAACAGTTCTGGTGTGGAATACACACACAGGAAAGATTCACCAATTCTTCCGTCTCCCCTATGGAGCTTAGACTCGGTAGTACAGGCCACAGGAAACACGTGACAGTGTTACAGTAATGTTTAATAAATATAGGTGCATGCATGGCTGTGTGGTAAGAAGCTTGCTTCCCGACCACATGGTTCCAGGTTCATTCCCACAGCCTGGCATCTTCGGCAAGTGTTTTCTCCTATAGCTTCGAGCTAATTAAAGCCTTATGAATGGATTTAGCAGATGGAAGCTGAGAGCTCGTCGTACTATATATATGTATTGCTTACCAACCACATGGTTCCGGGTTCAGTCCCACTGCGTGGCACCTTGGGCAAGTGTCTTCTACTATAGCCTCGGGCCGACCAAAGCCTTGTGAGTGGATTTAGTAGACGGAAGCCCGTTGTACATATGTATATATATATCTGTGTCTGCATTTGTCCCCCAATACCACTTGACAACCGGTGCTGATGTGTTTACGCTCCCGTTAACTTAGCGGTTCAGCAAAAAAGAATAAGCGCCAGTCTTTAAAAAAATATGTCCTAGTGCCGATTTTTTCGACTAAAAACCCTTCAAGGCGGTGCTCCAGCATGGCAGCAGTCAAGTGACTGAAACAAGTAAAAGATAACGTTTCGCTGAAGACTTGGGGAAAGTTCTGGAAGAGCTTGTAACTGGACGCCATTGCATTGCTGCAAAGTTACCGGCAACCCTATCTGATGTCAGGACCAGGTAGTGCAACAACTTGGGGTTCAAAATCCCACAGTTCTTCAATGTCCTGCCAAAGACAATAAGGAGAAACCTACACAAGGTGGACATGGATGTCTTCAAATAGGGAACTGGACATTTTACTGTTCGCTGTACCAGATTGACCAGCGTCTCGGCATGAGGTATAAACGAGGGCAGCGGTGTGAAACAACTCCCTCATGCACCACAAATGGGCCAACAACCAAGGAGGAAAGCACATTCAGGAGGGGTGGTATGAAGTCCTGCCACCCTGTAGAAATCAGCCAAATAAGAATGATACATAAAAGTAGAAAATCACGGTGGTGCTCCAGCATGACCGCAGTCGCATCTTTTGTTTTGTTTTGCTTTCTAAATGTTTAGATTTAAAACAATATTAGTTTTCCATACGAAGAGCGCCAGTAATTTTTTACGCTAAGCCTTTCATCCAGCGCGATAACGATTCTGCCACCTCGCCGCCTTCGAGTGGTTAGTGGTAACTGGTTGTTGGCACTCCGTCGCTTGCGACGTCGAGGGTCCCAGCTGATCTGATCAACGGAACAGCCTGCTCGTGAAATTGACGTGCAAGTGGCTGAGCACTCCACAGACACGTGTACCCTTAACGTAGTTCTCGGAGATATTCAGCATGACACAGTGTGACAAGGCTGGCCCTTTGAATTACAGGCACGACAGAAACAGGAAGTAAGAGTGAGGGAAAGTTGTGGTGAAAGAGTACAGCAGGGTTCGCCACAACCCCTCTGTCGGAGCCTCGTGGAGCTTTAGGTGTTTTCGTTCAATAAACACTCACAACGCCCGGTCTGGGAATCGAAACCGCGATCTTATGACCGCGAGTCCGCTGCCCTAACCACTGGGCCATTGCGACTCCACATATAAACAATAACGTAGCTGGCAAATGGGAGGAGACAAGCGAGCGGAGCTTTTATGACTGCTGACGCTTTTGAGTCTGTTGCATAAGCTTGTATGAGCAGGGTTGACACAAAAAATGCTTTTAATGTTGCTGAAACTACTCGCGGTGGGAGCTCGAAGTGAAGGCGACAAACTCGGCGGCACACACTCTAACTACTCCGGTGTATATTATTACAAAATGTAAACTCACCTGCATACGATTTTCTTTCTGCTGCCGTCGCACTAATTCGTCTTTCTTCTCTTGCACCCACATTGTTCCAAATTTATTTGCAATGACTTCTTGTATAGGAGTGGATGGCCTGATTTCAGAAATTGAACCAAAAATTACTGGGTTTTAAATCTGACACAAAATAAAACAAATTTGGAGAGAGGGTGGAGTCGATTTTTATCAACCCCCATGACAAAATTGCCACTAATATTCTTTTCTACTCTAGGCACAAGGCCCGAAATTTGGGGGGAGAGGGCCAGTCGATTAGATCGACTCCAGTACACAATTGGTAGTTAATTTATCAACCCCGAAAGATAAAAGGCAAAGTCGACCTCGGCGGAATTTGAACTCAGAACATAAAGACAGACGAAATACTGCTAAGCATTTCACTCGGCGTGCTAACGTTTTTTATCTCTTTACTGCCACAAGGGAGTACTGGGGTCGATCCAATCGACTTTACCCCTCCCACTAAATTTCGGGCCTTGTGCCTAGAGATGAAAAGAATATTAGTAGCAATTAAGGCGGCGAGCTGGCAGAAACGTTAGCACGCTGGGCGAAATGCTTAGCGGTATTTCGTCTGCCGTTACGTTCTGAGTTCAAATTCCGCCGAGGTCGATTTTGCCTTTCATCTTTTCGAGGTCGATTAAATAAGTACCAGTTACGCACTGGGGTCGATATAATCGACTTAATCCGTTTGTCTGTCCTTGTTTGTCCCCTCTATGTGTAGCCCCTAAGAAACGTTAGCACGCCGGGCAAAATGCTTAGCGGTATTTCGTTTGTCTTTACGTTGAGTTCAAATTCCGCCGAGATCGACTTTGCCTTTCATCCTTTCGGGGTCGATAAATTAAGTACCAGTTGCGTACTGGGGTCGATCTAATCGACTGCCTCCCACCCCAAAAATTTCGGGCCTTGTGCCAAGGGTAGAAAAGAAGGATCTTTTTTAAAACGGGGGCCACATTTTTCATTAACGAAACACTTTGAAACTTGGAACACTGGTAGAATGTGTCATATAAAACATCTTTTTCTCTTAGTCTTCTTTAAAAAAAAAGAAATCCCTAAGTTATTCCATGTTAAAGTTGTCGTATTTCTGTAATTTCAACCAATCACTGACGTCCATTCAGCCGATATACATTAAGTGCCGACTACATAAACAAACGATTCTGAAACAATTCTATCGGTGATAGGGTTAGGGCTAGGGTAAAACAGCAAATTTAAAAAGAAAAAAGCAAATAAAACGAAGAAAAAGAAGAAAATGAAAAAAGCAAATTTTAAATGAAAAAAGCAAATAAAACGAAGCTATGGCTTAATCAGCCAAAGGAGTAAATATAAACAACTGAATACTTGTCAGTGATTGGTTGAAATTATCGAAATAAGACAACTTTTTACATGAAATAAATTCGAATACAAAAATATTTTTCTGTTCTATAACACAAAATAGATAAGTATACGAAGTTTGAAAGTTTTTCGGTACCAAAAACACTACGTAAAACATTAATGAAAAATGTGGCCCCCGTTTTAAAAAAGATCCGAAAAGAATATCGAAACCAATATTAAGGCGGCGAGCGAGGCGACGCGCTGACAGAATCCTTAGAGCGTCGGGCAAAATCTTTAGCAGCATTTTTTCCGTCTTTACGTTCTGAGTTCAAATTCTGCCGAGGTCGACTTTACCTTTCGGGGCCTATAATAAAAAGAGAGAGAGGGGGCAAGACTTCCTTTTGTACCCCCACAAAAACACCCCCTTTTTTTAAAATGCCGATTTTTGGCAATTTTCCGGACTCTCCGTATCCGAAAGCAGGGGTTTTTGGCAAAATAATAATAATAATAATAATAATAATAATAATAATTCGGGAGAAAATGGGGGTGACGGGAGGAAGACTAACCAGAGATAGAGAGACGAGGGCGGGGAGAGAAAAGAGGGGATGAATCTTACCTGACGGGCATTCCAAACGTCGTATCAATTGGAAATTCCATTTTGTAAAACCTTCGGGCAGCGTCCTTTGTGATTGTCTTCCGTATGTCGTGCAGTTGGCGGAAGTTACGTTGTTCTGGGGCGGTTACGATGCCTCGCTGGACACAGTCCTTGTTCAAGGCAACATAATTACGTATGCTCACAGTTTGAGGCTTCAACGGGGTGATAATATCTGTTGGTAAATCCCAACCTCGAAGGGCTTTTCAAGAATAATGCCAATATCACGGATGAAAACAGAGAAAGAAAAAGAAAACAAAAAAGAACAAAAAGAAATGACAGTTACTGGTTAGAAATTGGGAGAATTGTGCAATAAGTAAAAAAAAAAAAGAAAAATTAAATATACTCTTTTACTCTTTTACTTGTTTCAATCACGTGACTGCGGCCATGCTAGAGTACCGCCTTTAGTCTCGCAAATCGATCCCAGGACTTATTCTTTCTAAGCCTAGTACTTGTTCTATCGGACTCTTTTTGCCGAACCGCTAAGTTACGGAGACGTAAACACACCAGCATCGCATGTCAAGCGATGTTGGGGGGACAAACACAAAACACACACACAAACATATACACACACATACATATATATATATATATATATATATATATATATATATATATATATATATATATATATATATATATATATATACAAAATAATAATAATATTAGGGATAAAATCCAAAATTACAGGTAAAAACTCAATTAAAATCAATTTATTAAAAATTAAAATTAAATTAAGTTTCACAGTATTAAATATATATATATAGTTTTAGGGAAAAGAACCAAGGTTCCTGAACTCATCGATGAAAATCCACTTACACATATAGAAAAATTAATAATTAAAAGCAAAATAAATAATATAATACAAAATAAATATCATAAGATAAAGATATTTATAAAGATATTTCATCGATGAGTTCAGGAACCTTGGTTCTTTTCCCTAAAACTATATATTTATATATATATATATATATATATATATATATATATATATATATATATATATATATATATACATATATATATATATATATATATATATATATATATATATATATATATATATATATATATATACATATATACGACGGGCTTCTTTCAGTTTCCGGCTACCAAATCCACTCACAAGGCTTTGGTCGGCCCGAGGCTATAATAGAAGACACTTGTGTGTGTGTGTGTGTGTGTGTGTGTGTGTGTGTGTGTGTTTGTGTATACAGAAGTATATATACATGTATACTTGCATATATACAAACATACGAGTGCGTGTTATGGAGATACAAGCGTTCCAGATCTGACTATTCCGTTTTTTCTAACGCACAGTTATGTATGTGCTTCCCAACACTTTTTTTTAAAATATATTTTCAGAGGGAAATTTCGTTGCTGCCCCCAACGGGCTAAACACACATGTAAAGGCTGCCTCACAGACAATACAGGAAAAATGGGATTCTGTGACGTAGTGCAATTTCAAGGCACGGCACACTCGGCAATTGCTCGGAGGCCTCACAGGATTAGAGGTTTAATTCTCATCTATGTAGGCTGGAGCTTGCTGTTAATGAATGAATACTAGAGGGCCTAGTGCTTTGATGTGTTCGGGGGCCTGTAATGCTGCTAAGACAGCCCTGCTGTGACGTTCACGCCTTTCCCAACGAAAGAGATTAGTAGATTAGCGAATTAGTGGATTAAGTGACTTATGAACGGAGGAATGGGAAAAACTATCGTAATTTGTGCTGGTCGCCGTCGATCAAGATCTCGGGTGATCTCGAACCCCGCACCACCGATTTCCTCCGCAAAATCGGGACGACGGCGGCCCGTGTGAGAAATGAGCGTTGCAAGGTGGAGTGACTGCCTCAGCGAGTGTCGCCGGCCACTCTTCGCAGCAACACCATCGCGGTCATGTCCGCGGGGCGCGGCTGCCCTTTTGTTCTGGGGCATGTAGCTCATCACCCCCTACTCCTCCATCTTCTACTCCTTAACTCTCCCCACTATTTTCTTTTCCTTTTTTTCATTTATTTCTTTCTTTTTCTATTTCTTTGTTTCACTGTATTTAAACGTTAGGATTTAAAATGTGACACAATACGTATTGTGATCTCTTAAACGTTTCTTTGCATTTCAATATTGCTTTCCCACCTCTTACTTAATTCCTTCTTGCATATACGAGAGAGTGCTGAAAAGTTCCTGGTTTTAAGGGTCTCGCAAAAAAGCCTGGCTGGAGGCCCCACCTTCTGAGTTCTTTTACAGGGCTTAGAAAAACTGAAGGACCGCTGCAATAAGTGTGTGAACCTGAGAGGGGAATATGTTCAATAAAATCGTAATTAACTGATCCCCCTGTATTTTCTTTTAACCAAAACCTGGAACATTTCAGTACCCCTTCGTGTACCTATATTTCAATGTAAACAAAGTATTATTTATCCCGAGCATAAAACAACTGGTCAAGCACTAGTGTTTATAGATAGATAGATAGATAGATAGATAGATAGATAGATAGATAGATAGATAGATAGATAGATAGAGTCCTATATACCTTGACCTACTGTCCCGCAGCCCTGTGGGTATTCCAAGCCGTATATCCAGTGAGTTGGCATTGTGTAACTCCTCATTCGACGTTTGCCAAGGTCAGACTGTTGGAAATAAATGGTAAAATAAACGGTAAAAAATTTACTAATAGAAAGAAAAAAAAAGGAATCGGTAATAAATAGTCTTGGGAAGAAATCTACAGACAGACAGATAGACAGATAGAAGGAGGGCGTATGACCTAGATGTCATAGTGTGCTCCTCACGACCGCAAGATCGTAGTTTCGATTCCGGGACCAGACCGGACAGGTCCGGGCCATGCGCTCTTTCCTTGGGCAAAACACTTCATTTCATGTTGTTCCAACCCACTCAGTTGTCAGTGACTAACCTTGCTGGGGAATGTTGTGATCTCGGTCGCTTATCCGCCTTGGAAAGCGAGTAAGCAGCCTTATGAGTGATGGGACTCGAGACAGCACTTCGATGTCTACAAGTTTGTGTAGGAAGGGCTTGCGCCACATCCTCCACACTCGTCTAGAATCAACTAACAAACTACATTCGCAGAATTTCACGAATGGCCAAACGAAAAATTACAGTAGTACCTCACTTTGCGAGGAACCACTTTACGAGACCCTCTCCAAATTTAGAACGAAGTGCAAAAGTTTCTTCCACCATAACAAATGCTTCTGCGTGTTGCCGAGAAATTTATAGAGAACGAAATTTTTTTCTTCTAGACTTGTTTTTAAAAAGAGATCAACAAGTCTGTCTACGAGTGCTTGTGAATTGGCGATCCCGTCTACAAGCGATGATGTGCGCGAGTCAAATGCGATTGAAAGTGATTCAGAAAACGATAATAAGATTTTTTATGATCTTCACATTCTTTTTACTTTACATAAAATATTCTTTACGATCTACTATTGTTTTATCGCCATTTATTTACGAGTATTATAAATTTTATAGGTAAAATATTTTTCTGGGAACGAATTACGATTTATAACATCGCTACTATGGGGAATTATTGCTCTGCTTTACGATCCTCGCTTTATGAGCGATTTGGGAACAAATTAACTCGTATATCGAAGCATTACTGTAATTTGAATTCTTTTAGTAATACAGCCCACCTGATGATGAGCTATGTTTCATGCGGTCGACACGCTTCTTGGAAAAGGTTACGCATACCCGATCTAATTCCAGCAACAAGACAAAGCCTGAATGTTCGAAGATTTGTGAAACTGTACACAGGTAAACCCCGGCAGAGTTTAACAAAAAAAGAAAAAACTATGTGCGGAGCTCTACGACAGTAGTTCTGTCAGAGTTGTTTCCCTTCGCCTCCAACTCTCTCCAGCGCTGAGAAAACAGCGAAATTAATTCACCTTAAGCTGACGATCAATAAATACTTTCAACTATAGACAGAACGCCTGAAATTTTGCAGGGAAGGGTTAGACGATTACATCCGGCTCCGTCGCCTGACTACGCATCTTTTGTTCATAGCTATATTTTATTTATTCTACCTGAAGTTCAATATTTCACGTTATCCTAAAGAACATCTTTTAAAAGTTCAACAAGTTAAATTTATTTCGGTCTTTTCCAAATTTCAATAAGTAAAACTTCCAGATATGAATAAAAGAGCATTTTTATAATCCATGCAACCTTCAAAGACAAATATGGCGCACTTTGCAAAATCATTGGTCAGTTCAGAATAATCAAGCTGATAGCTAAGTTCGTGTTCAATAGATATCATAGAACAATCCACAAAGTCTGGTACACGTTCGTGGTAAAATGTAATATTTTTACAAGAACTTTTGCTGGAACAATGTATTACCATTTTATTTCTTGAAATTTTCAGTTAACATCGATTGTTTAATTCTTGTTCATCATCTTAACCAAAGCAAATAGATCACTCATCTAAAAACTTTGATCTTAACATGGGGCCCCTCAACCGTGGAGGGTCCCTGCGACTGCAGGGGATGCAAGGGCTTAGCGTCGGCCCTGATTACGTCGAACCCAGTACTCAACTGCTACTTATTTTATCGACCTCGAAAGGATGGAAGATAAAGTCGGTCCCGGCGGGATTTGAACTCAGAATGTCTCAAAGACGGACGAAACCCTGCTAAGTATTTTATCCGTGTACTAACGATTTTGCTTTTTCAGACACAAGGCCAGCAGTCTACCCTTTTTATCAAGCTTTGTTTTTTATCCTTTCGAGGTGTCCTATCACCTTCCTCACTAAACCAGTTTAGTGGGGTTGACAGTTTAGTCGCCAACGACCCGACCATGCAATAGATTGTACTGGATTACATTACCAATAGCGGTCTAACATATACATACATACATACATACACATCCAGACATGGTGGTTGTCTTCTCCTTATGCAGTCAGACCACCTCTTGTACTTACAATCAACATCAGACCATCATGGCGTCTGATGTGGATTTTTAAACCAGACAATGTATTGAAAAGACACCCACATAGATTGCATATCTGATTTGGACCACCAAGAGCTGCAGATAAGATCTGATCTTTGTGGATCTTAAAAAGTCTCTTGAAGGCTTCCGTTAGATTTGTAGACATTATGGCATACACGGCATCGAAAGGTGTACACAGACATACATACATACATACATACATACATGTATGTATACCTACACATCTATCCATACATACACATCCAGACATACATACATGCACTTCCACACACATGCACACACACAGACACACTGTGTGCGTTCGTGGTGTATCTCCGGCTGATTATAAACTCCATAGGAGCATATAGAGATAAGCATAAAAATGAATACTCACACACAAACACAAACACACACACACACACATACACGTAGGCAGCAGACAGTTACAATGTACGTGTGTGTGTGTGTGTGGTATTTCTCCGGTTGATTATAAATTCCTTCAACGTTAGAAGTCGTTACTGTGGACACTGGACATGTCGGAACAGATATGAACACAATGCTTTCTCTCTTTCGCTTCTCTCAAGGTCTCACACTTACAGCGGACGAGTCACGGTTGGGTTGCGATGACGTCTGTACTTATTCTCTCTTTCTCTCTCTCACTCTCTCTTCCTTTCTCTCTCTCCCTTGCTCTCTCTCTCTCTCTCTCTCTCTCTCTCTCTCTCTCTCTCTCTCTTCCTTTCTCTCTCTCTCTTCTATCAAGGTCTCACACTCACAGCGGACGAGTCATGGTTGGGTTGCGATGACGTTCGTACTTACTCTCTTTCTCTCTCTCTCTCATTCTCTCTCTCTCTCTCTCTCTCTCTCTCTCTCTCTCTCTCACGCACGCACATACACAGGCCTTATCTATCCAAAGGATTTTTTCTTTTGTCAAGACCAATTCTTTCATTCTTTTTCTTTTACATGTTTCAGTCATGTGACTACGGCCATGCTGGAGCACCTCTTCCAGTCTTCCAGTCGAACAAATCGACCGCAGAACTTATTCTTTGTAAGCCTAGTACTTATTCTATCGGTCTCTTTTGCCGAACCGCTATGTTACGGGGACGTAAAGACACCAACATCGGTTATCAAGCGATGGTGGGGGGGATAAACACAGACACACACACACAGCCATGTGTTGAGAGGAATTCTTTCGAGTTTGGATAACTCACCTTTGGAAACATGGGTGTTTTATTCATCATCCTTAAACAACGCCTTTATATTGTTAAAATGTAGTCCAAGGTGGTCATCACTGGAATGCCTTTGATTACAGGCCAGTTCAATCCGAGTTAGCCTAGGGCTAAGCGACAACAGCAAAAACAAAACTAATAAGCCGTCTTCTATAGACGCAGGTGCGCCTGTGAGGTAACATGTTTGCCTCCCAACCACATAGTTTGGGGTTCAGTCCCACTGCGGGGTACCTTGGGAATGTCTCTTCTACTACTGCCATGGGCCAACCAAAGCCTCGTCAGTGGAGTTGGCAGACAGAATCTGAATGGACCCCGCCGCATATATTGGGTTGAGTCATAAATAATTTCTGATTTTGTTAAATACCTTTACTCATGAAGGAATTTTACAAAGAACTATTTTCAATTAATCAATATGGCTGCCATTATTTGGAAAGACCTCTTGCCATTTGTCAGATTAAATTTATCGAGTAAAATTCAGCTGGCCTCGACATGAAGAATCTTTCCAAACACGTTTTCACCAGATTTTCTTGAGAAATTTTTTTCCCCTCCATCGGAGCATTTTGTAGAGAGTAAAAAAGATGGAAATCAACTGGTGCAAGGTCTGGTGAATATGGTGGATGGAGTACAACACACCAGCGCAAATCCAATATTTCATCCTGTGTGATCCTTGCTGAATGCGTTCTTGCGTTATCATGGCGAAGCACAATGTTTCTCCAATTGACGAGTGCAAAGCATTTTCTTAAAAGATTTTCCTGCACATGTTGCAGTTGTTGAGAGTAGATGTCAGCTTTAGTGTTTGATTGCGGTTTAAAAACTCAAACTGAATAATACTTCGGTGATTCCCCCATACGCACAGCATAACCTTCTTTCCATAGAGCTCACTCAGCCTTTGAGATAAGTTGTGAAGATTTATCCTTGTCTCTCCACTGCCTTTTGCATTGAACATTGCCTTAAAAGACCCATTTTCCATCACTTGTAATGATATTATTGAGAAAGAGGTCATTTTTCTACCTTGAAAGAAGACTTGTCCCTATGGACAGGTGATCTTCCTTATTCTCACTCAGAGTATGGAAAACCCAATCACCCAACTTGCTGGCTTTTCCTATCTTTTCAAAGTGGCGCCAGATGGTGGATTGAGATGTGTTGAGGTCAACTGCTTATTCTCAAGTACTTTTACAAGGATTGAATTTCCCTAATTTTCTTAAAGCATCATGGTCGAAGTCTGATGAGCGCCATCTCTCATTGACAAATCTCTGGAGAGAAACTTTGAAAACCAATTTCGCATTTGCTTGTCACTAATGACACCTTGACCATAAACACTGTATATTTTCTTAGCTGTTTCTGAAGTGGGGGGGGGGGGCAGTTTCCATTCTCAAACTCTCACAACATCACATGCTGAATATGCACCTCCAGTTCATCCATTTTAGGAGAGTGAAATTTAATATCAAATTATGATTTGCACACTTTCACTGCTTGAATACAAATGACAGGTGAGGGTCTTTGAAAAATGAGAGTTTCCATTTCAATTTTAAACACCTGAAGTTCGAAATGTGTCATTACAATTTACTTCTAAAATATAGAAATTATTTATGACTCAACCCAATATATATATGCATGTGTGTGTGAGAGAGAGAGAGGGGGGAGATAGGTAGAGAGAGATCGTGTGTGTGTGTGTGTGTGCGTGCGCATGTGTGTGCGTGTGCGTGCGTATGTGTGTGCATGTGTGTGTGTGTGCGTGCATGTGTGTATATATCGACTTGTAAATTTTGTTTTGTTTAAAGTTTTGTACCTATTCTATCGTCGCTTCTTTTTTGTCGAACCGCTAAGTTGCGTGTGCATGTGTGTATGTGTGATCCCCAGCAATGCTTGACAACGGGTGTTGTCCCCGTAACTTAGGCCAACCAAAGCCACGTCGGTGGATTTGATAGATGGAAACTGAAAGGAGCCCGCCGTCGCGCGCGCGCGCGTATGTGTGTTGTTTGTTTGGCCACCCACCTCCCACTTTCCACTACTTGACAACCGGTGTTGGTTTGTTAACGTCCACGTAACCTAGCGGTTCGGCAAAAAAAAAGAGAAGCGACAGTAGAATAAGCGCTAACCTTTAAACAAACAAAAAATTCAAAAATCACAAATCGATATATATATATACGAGTCAACGCTACAGACGGTGCTCCAGCATGACCACAATTACTGAAACAAATAGAAGATTAAACAGAGTCGAGACGTACATACCCTCAGTAACAACTCGTTCGATAACATAGGCTCTCTCCTCACTCCAATTTCACCAGTGGCCGTCAAATGCCACGGTGATGTGTCTTTCTTGTTGGATTCCATTCTTCGTAATGTATGTATTACGCAACACCAGATATAATAAACAGATTTGTATTCCCGATTATGTGGAAATAAACTTCACAACTTCACAAAATAATCGGGTTGAAGTTTATGAGAAAACACCGTGTAGTCATAGAAACCCCGCTAATCGCCTTGAGTTGTCTCCCCTCGATATCTCCGCTGGAACATTTCTACGTGTTTTACGCCTGTCGATCGATGTATGTATGTATATATATATATGTATATATGTGTATGTATGTGTGTATGTATGTATGTATGTATGGCTGTATTCTCTTTTACTCTTTTTTACTTGTTTCAGTCATTTGACTGCGGCCATGCTGGAGCACCGCCTTTAGTCGAGCAAATCGACCCCGGGACTTACTCTTTGTAAGCCTAGTACTTATTCTATCGGCTTCTTTTGCCTAACCGCTAAGGTTACGGGGACGTAAACACACCACCATCGGTTATCAAGCGATGTTGGGGGAGACAAACATAGACACGCAAACACACACACACACACACACGTATATATATATATATATATATATATATATATATATACATACATATATACGACGGCTTCTTTCAGTTTCCGTCTACCTAATCCACTCACAAGGCTTTAGTCGGCCCGAGGCTATAGTAGAAGATACTTACCCAAGATGCCATGCAGTGGGACTGAACCCAGAACCTTGTGGTATGTATACCTTTCATATATTTATACCGTTAATCCAGACATGTTTCATTAATCTCTCTCTCCTTCTCCCTCCCTTTCTTTCTCTCTCTCTCCCTCTCTCTCTCTCTCCCTCTCCCTCTCTCTCTCCCTCTCTCTCTCTCTCTCTCCATCTGGTTTCTCTTTTTATTCTTTTCTGTAGAAGAATGTTGGCGCAAATCGATAAAAACTCTTCCATTAAATCTGCGCGTCGAACTAATGCACCTTATTTGTTGTTCACTCACATGCCTCTGTCTTTTGTTTTCTTTTTTGTTGTTGTTATGTTGTTTTATTGTACTTCCCAACCACATGGTTCCGGGTTCAGTCCCACTGCGTGGCATCTTAGGCAAGTGTCTTTTAGTATAGCGTCGGGCCAATTAAAGCTGCACAAAGTGATTGGTTACTAACGGGGGGGCAGGGGGGGGGGGGGGCAAATGCCCATCTCAAGAAAAGAAGTGCACCCTTCTAAATAATGTTATGCCCTTTCGTTCTGGAACTGTATTCCCTTCTGACCTTGTGCCCCCCCCCATTGAAAAATTCCTGGGGCTGCGCCTGAGTAATATATTCTTCTTAGCAAGCAGAGACATGGGGACGTGAGGTCCTGTTTTGTTTCAGTCATTAGACTGTGGCCATGCTGGGGCACGACCTTGAAAAGTTTTTAGCTGAACAAATGGACCCTAGTCCTTTTTTAAAAGCCTGGTGCTTATACTATTGGTTTCTTTTGCCAAACCCCTAAGTTACAGGTGTATAAACACATCAATCATGGTTGTCAAGTGGAAGGGGGAGAACATACACACACACACGAACACACCTGTAATTTGGTGTATAGGTAGGAGTTCACCAAAGATCCGTTCTCACCCCCCCCCCTCGTGTTCATGATAGTCCTCCGGGTTATAAATAAGGAATTGAAGACAGTGGCTGCCCTTGGGAACTCCTCTATGCCAAGGGTCTTGTTTTTGTAGCTAAATCACAACCAAAAGCGGAGAAGAAATTCCAGGCATGAAAGCAAGGTCTGAATCTAAGGGCTTTAGAATTAGTCTAGAAAAGAATTAGTCTCAGAAGGAAAACAGAGAGATTACAAATCCTTTCAGGAAGATTTCCCTACTCAATATGTAGAAAAAATGTAGGTAGAAACTCCATAAGATGTACCCAGTGCAAGCTATGGACACACAAGAGGTGCAGCAACATCAGAAGTTTAACAGAGGAAGCAGTTTTTGTGTGTGGCAGGTGTACAGGTGTACAAGAAAATGTACAGAAAATAGACTTTGTGAAATGCCAGGTGAGGTACTTAAAAGTAGTCGATAGCTTCCATTATCTAGGTAACCAAGTCAGCAGTAAAGGTGGTGGATGCTCTGGATGCTGCTAGAATAAGAATAGGCTGGGTAAAGCTCAGAGAGCTTTTACCTTTGTTGGTAACAAAGAACTTCTCCCTCAGAGTGAAAGGCAAATAATATGATGCTACATAGCAGTGAAAGATGGTCTGTGATTGCAAAGGACATGTGAAGACTTGAAAGAAATAAAGCTAGTATGGTCCGCTGGATGTGCGATGTCAGTGTGCACATATGACAGAATGTAAGTCCTGGTATTTTTGTTATGTATTTGTCTGAATATTTATTTTATTATACCTAAGGCGCCTACTATGATAGGAATTGTTTCTGTTTTTAGATTCCACATTCGAGTTACCTCTATTTCCAGGTCTTTGTATTTTGAAAGTTTCTCCATTTCTTTTAGGTGTCATCTGTTGGCATTGATACATCAATTAGAAAGCATTTTTTCTCATGATCTCTGACAACTATATCTGGCCTGTTAGCTATTATTTTTATTATTATTATTATATTCAACAGGATTTGAATGTGCAATATAGAGAGAAAAAAACGCTAAATACTGCAAGGAATTTCCAACAACATTCTATCAATTCACAGAAACCCTCATTCAATATAAATGAAGAAATAAAATAAATAAGATAGACATATTTTTACCAATTTTTTTTTTATTCCACCTCAATCAGGCATTGTTCAAGATCCATAATCTTGTTAAAGGATGTCAGTGTAAATTTTGTTGAATGGTTTTGGTTAGAAACATAGAATTGAAAGCTTTGATTCTTCAAGAAAAAATAGAAAATAAAGAATGATGATTAATATGAACTTTTAGCTGCCAAAATTTGATTGAAATTGGTTCTGCTGCCAAAACAGCATCTGTACATAATAACACAGAACATCATTGACATATATAGACGCATAAATATAAAGGTATAGATTTAAAATAGCAAAAGATAATTTTATTCTGAATTAAAATAACAAGAATTCATAGAGGCATTGAAGAATTTAAAGAAATTGATATTTAAAATTCTTGCTATGCAAAAATATCTTGATAAAGCAGTGGTATTTATTTTTTAAGAGTTGTAAATATTTCCATATAAGGAATGGTCTTTCTTTTTGGCTTCTATTTTAAATATTTAAGCAAAGGAGAAAGAAAAGCAATGTCCATAGAATTTGTAGCTCTTCCCAGACTGGTGATTGTTGTTCTGTTTGACTTGAACTTCTGTAGGTTGGTACTTACAGGGAAATCCACCCTGACACCTCATCAACACTGTTTCATCTCTCTTTCCAGCTCCACCCTAGCTACTTCCATTCACTCTTCTACAATATGAGTAACCATTGTAGCTCCTTTACAACAAGGAACTTACTTTGTTCTGGCCCCTTCTTTCATCCTTTAATCCCTCATTTCCTGGCAAAAAGCAGCCTCCATTTCTACTGTAATTCCACTGTTGGAGGGGATCTCAGTCTTGTGAGCTACATGACAACTTAGTGTCATGAAGAATCACCCGCTACATACTGCAAAGTAGTAAGAATTACGAAGGGCATCCAGTCAATAGAAGCCATGCCAAAACGGAGACATTGGAGCACAAAGCTGTCGTCAGACCAAATGGATCTTGTCAAACCATCCAACTCATGCCAGCATGGAAGATGGATGTTAAAAGATAATGATGATAAGGGAGTAACAGAGGGTGGAAGTTGCAGAGGGGGGAAAAAGGATTAAATGATGTTTACTCCAGTGATTGTGGAGTGAAACATTAGAGACGGAAAGAGGATATTTATCACCACCATTTTGCTTGGGAATATACATATCATCATCATTATCATCATTGTTTAACGTCTGCTTTCCATGCTGGCATGGGTTAGACAGTTTGACTGAGGACTGGCAAGCCAGAAGGCTGCACCAGGCTCCAATCTGATCTAGCAGAGTTTCTACAGCTGGATGCCCTTCCTAATGCCAACCACTCCAAGAATGTAATGGGTGCTTTTATGTGCCACTGGCACAGGAGCCAGTCAGACAGCACAAGCATCGGCCATGTTCGGATGCTGCATTTTACGTGCAACTGGCACAGGAGCCAGTCAGGTGGCACTGGCAATGACCGACACATGAATGGTGCTTATTGCATGCCACCAGCATTCTCTTTCAAAATTGAAAAACACCTTGAGAGAGAGATTCTACTCTGAGCATCAAGACCAACATCCGTACATTGAACTGCTACGTCTACCTTGTGTTAATGTACAGAAATGTGTCATGATCTATAACATTAGAAGTGAGAAGGGGCTTTGAGGGCTGCGAAATGTGGTTCATAAGGGGAATATTGAGGATTGCATGGAGACAAAGTGTCTAATGAAGAAGTGATGATCCAGGCTGCAGTAAATAGGAAACTCCTTCATCAGACAAGGACCAAGCAACAGGGATTTCTTGGTCACATAATGAGGAAAGAGGGCCTGGAGAATTGGATCAACTGGAACCCTCATTGATATATTTATGGATTGTCCAGAGGAAGAACGACAGCACTGATGATCCTAATGGGGCCTTTGTGACTGGTGAGGGGCAGAGAGGAAACTGTCTTCAAACCAAAGACCAAGTTCACACTAACCAGGTTCACAGGAACATGGTTTCCTGCCACCTTTGTTGCTTTTATTCCAAATCTTGTGCTTCTAAGAACTAACAAGCTATTTAGCTACCTCTGCCTAATCTCGTCTTCTGTATCTAATTCTATCCCAATTATCACTGATGCTGCATCTCTCCAATCAGAGTCTGAAGTTCTATTTCCTGTATTCAGGGATAATTACTAAAAGAAGTTCAAGTTAAATACCAACAATGATGGCATTTGTTAGTTTGGGAAGTTCTGCACAGATTATACACATCACCATTTCTTAGCTGGAAAAATAGCTTATTTAAAAAAAAAAAATCATTTTTAATAAATTGCATAACAAGCATCATGTGTGTGTGTGTGTGTGCGTGTGCATGTATGTGTATATATATATATATATATATATATGCATATGTGGGCACAGGATGTCACGAAATGTGTACAAGAAAAAATACGAAGCAAGAGTACATAGAACATGAATTATTCTTTTGAACAATGAAAGACACAAATGGAAAACAAAACAAACATAAAGAACGACCCTTCATCAGTTGTTGGCTATTTTTCTAGTCTTGTATGTGTGTTAGTATATATATATATATATATATATATATATATATATATATACATACATATATATATATATTATAAAGTAAGAGCAGGAAAAATTACATCAAAAAATCACAGAAGATATACGTCCATAATATAAATAATATTGTATTAATAAATAAATATATAAAGTATGATTATTTAAGACGGTTTGAGATATCTTGTGATCGTTTAATGAATGTATTACCTTTTGAAACGAAATCCAAAATTGATAATCTTTATTAGGTAATACATCCACTTGTCAGAGAAAAGGATGAATTTCTGTGTAGTCAATCGAATGAGAGAGATACTATTTAAAAACGTATGATAAAGGTGTTGTTTAAAAAGTTGCTAATATAGGTATGCATTTTTTTTTAAACAACATCTTTATCATACATTTTTAAATAGCATCTCTATCATTCGAATGACTACATGGAAATTCACCCTTGTCTCTGACAAGTGGATGTACTACCTATCAATGATTATCAATTTTGGATTTCATTTCAAAAAGTAATACATTCATGAAATGATCATAAGATATCTCAAACCTTTTTAAATAATCATACTTTATATATATTTACCTATTATTTATATTATGGACGTGTATCTTCTGTGATTTTTTAATGTTAATTTTCCTGCTCTTACTTTATAATTTATAATCGCTCTTATTAAATGTCTAAATACCTTTAAGGTTTTAGACATTTCCCTACCAAGAGCACTTATTCGAAATTCAGTATACTGCATTCTCATTGAATATATTTGATTAACCATATATATATATCTATATACACATATATATATGATATAATATAAAGAGATGACCTAATGGAAATAATCATCTTTTTTGCCCTTTGTCTCACCTTCTAAGATTTTGCTGGAATTAGAATTATGTGGAGAGAAGAAAACGCTTTAAGGTCGATGCAATTAAGCAATGAATAATATATATATTTTTTTTTTTTTTGGTAAAATTTAGGAGAACAAGAAAATGAAAGGAGTAGCAGAAATGGTAAAACATTATCATGCAATACATTAGTTATATCACTACATATATGTATATATATATATATATATATATATATATATATATATATATACACACACATTAGCCACATCATTATATATATGTGTATATATATATATATATATATATATATATATATATATATATATATACACATTAGTCACATCATTATATATATGTGTATATATATATATATATATATATATATATATATATATGTATGTATAGGGTGGGCCAAGAGTCATGCACAAAATAAGTCTAATATGCTCTGGAATTGTCAAAGACATGTTTCAATTTTTCTAAAATTGAATAAAATGTCAAATGTTTCAGACTGTTTGGCCCATTCTGTATGTAGTGGAATGGTAAAAATTAGCAAGTTTATTTGCAAAGGTTATTATTGTAGGAATAGAAAAGGGAAGATATATCCTTTTGGTGTGTCAAAGATGAGGAAGAATTGGTAATAGACAAAAAGCTTAATAAGACAAAGAGGTTCTCAATTTTGCTAAAAAATGTAAAATGTTCTGTAAATGGAACGAACTATTGAATATCAAGAATTAATCTTCAAAAGAGAATAATTCTGGGTTATATATATGTATATATTTATATATATATATTTATATATATGTATGTAAATATTTGAATGGGTTACAAAACGTGACTTAAAAATGGTTTAACAGATGCAGTCAGATGATGTTATTAAGTTAGACATGATCTGGTCCAATTTTAGCCGAAACACATCTAAGTTTAAATATGTTTGTGACATGCACGAAACTCTCAGTCCTTGAGTCACTTTATAAATTCTGCCTATTTAAATAACTATATATATATATAAATAAATATATAGGGAGGGACAGAGAGAGAGAGAGAAAGAAAGAAATTGTTTATGAGCTAAGTGTATCTTGAATTCTAAATTTAACTTGACCATTCTCATAACTTGTTGTAACCATTTTCAGTACTTGGTGTTACCGGGAAGAACTGTTCAGTAACGGTTTCAACATATTTGATATGGAAGATTCCTTCATTTGTAAAATGTGAGTGTAAAGCAACCCCATTGTACTTGAGGTTTTTTACCTTCTGCTTAGATAAAGCACAGAAAAAAAATAGTGGAAGAAATCTGAAGAATTGCTATTTTTATTGGCAACAATGGTACCTTTCTCTGAATAAAATGTGAGTTTTATAGGGCATGAGTAAGAACTGTGAAGCCATAAGTTTAAGAAGCATAAAGCCAAATTTTGATGTAGATAATCTACAAAAATTTCAGAGAAACCAAATGAGTAAAATTAGTTGGAGGTGTTAATGTTAATTTACAAGAAAGACTTAGTGTTCAGGGATTAAAAAAAAATGGCTGGATATTAAATGTATTGGACTGTGTATGCAGTAGATTTTGATGCAATGGTAAGGACATGAAATGAAAATGGATGAAGGATAAATATTGGATGAGAAAATGTCATGAGGTGATGGTGAAAATGTTTCAATGAATAGAAAATGCCAACAAAAGAATTGGAATAATGTTGGTAGTTTAGACAGAGAATGTTAATCCTTTTGCTGCCATATTTTTTATTGATATTCACAGGTTCTGGTTTAGATAATTTTGAAAAAAGAAAAATGTAAAATAATTTTGTCGTTATTAAGCTGGTGTTTGGAACATGAAATTCTAAGGGTGGTGGTGGTAGTGGGGGGTTATTTAGATCTCTTTAATCATTTTGATACCATTTTTCTGATGAAATACACTGGCTTTTTTTGAAAATAGTGAGGAATTTAATAAAGTAACTTTGTCATCATTTAGCTGGTGTTTGAAACATAAATTAACATAAATTAACAGGAAACATAAATTAACATGAAATTTTCTGGAAACTTTTAATTCAGACCCCTTAAAAAAAAAAGAAAGTTTGTATCTTAGAACCAGAGGCACATTCATATCAAAAGGATTAAAGTTCACGGATGAGAAAACAACCAATACATGTAAAGATTCTGTTATGTTCTCATCTGTTCCATTCCAATGGAGACAATATTGGACAACAATGCTGGAACAATTCATCATTAATTTGTTGCCAAGTTAATTAACCCTCAGCATCCAAGTGAGAATAACATCAGATTATTTCTGTTATTCTCATTGCAATTTATAAGAGAAATGAACCCCCGTGGTGGGGGATGGCTACTGCAGTGAATAGCACTGGTCATTGTCTGCAGCAATGCCATTGTGGTCATGTCCACAGTGTGTGGCTGAACGTGCCATTTGTTCTGGGGTGTACCTTTTTTCATTTTTTGTTTACCTTTAATTAAATTGTGATTCAATCTTTTTTTTTATATATATATAAATAAAACTAATTTATTTAACCCTTTTGTTACCCTATTTCTGTTGAGATGCTCTGCGTTTCTTTCAATTAATTTTAAATAGAACAAAGAATTTAGAAAAATAACTTAGTTATCATTCAGCTAGTGTTAGGAACATAAATTGTGACTACGGTTTGGTGGAAGATTTTAATTCAAAACTTTTGAAAACAAGACATTTTATACTACAGAGCCAGAAGCAGTTTCAGCT
>NC_142930.1:164458981-164483981 GCF_046866305.1 Octopus bimaculoides
AAAAAATTGTCTGAAATTCAGTATACATAACATATAACAAACAGCATAGATAACACAAATATATATTTTGCTCAGGCATTGCATGACTAATAATCTGGTGTAGAACTCAATACACATGTTTCAGAACGAAGCGTTAGACGAGTATAGAGCAGTAATAAGAAAAAAAGATTACAAAGGAATAAAACGATTGTCTTATGGACTCCATTAGCTTACAGCTGTTTCTGTTATGAGATGCAGTGCACTCATAGTTGAGTGTCTGAATAACACCTAATAGCTTCATCAGAGCCTTAAATATGAAGTGCAATATATTGTTTGTCCTAGTGTCTCTCATCTGGTCACTATTGACCGCATCCCTGAGACCATAATATTATATTTGTGTTCAGTTATTTAAAGCAACAAATTTTACCACTGTTGGTTGGTTAATCCTTTTATTGAAGCTATTTGGTTACCACACTGATCACAGGGTACCATACACTGACCATTGGTTAACACAGTGACCACTGATTAACTCATGGTCATTAATTACCCCAATGACAATGATTTAACTTTATGACAGTGGCCCCCAAAATTGGATGAAATATAGAAATTGTGTTATTCTGTTTTTAATATAACACGACAGAGTGTAAACGCTCTGAGGGAAATGTTGGACATAAGAAGCATCGGATGTGGCATGCAAGAGAGACGTTTGCGTTGGTATGGTCATGTACTGCGGATGGAGGAGGAGAGCTGTGTGATGAAGTGCCACTCCCAAACAGTGGAAGGAATTCAGGGTAGAGGGAGACCTAGGAAGACATGGGATGAGGTGGTGAAGCATGACCTTCGAACGTTGGGCCTCACAAAGGCAATGGAAAAAAGACCGAGACCTCTTGAGGTATGCTGTGACTGAGAAGACCCCGGCAAATAAAGTGAGTTCACAGCTCTAACCTACACCACCATCGCATAACCAGCCCACTCAAAAGTACCTTGGATCATAGGGCAACATGCCGTGCTTGAGGAGACTTATTGAGTCAAGTACATCAAAATCAAATGGAAATTGTAGTTGTGATCCCCATGTAAAAAGCACCATCCAAACGTGGCCGATGCCAGTGCCACTTTGACTGGCTTCTGTGTCGGTAGCACATAAAAAGCATCATCCAGTCGTGGTCGATGCCAGCTCCTCCAGCCCCTGTGCCGATGGCACGTAAAAAGCATCCACTACACTCTCGGAGTGGTTGGCGTTAGGAAGGGCATCCAGCTGTAGAAACACTGCCAGATCACATTGGAGCTTGGTGCAGCCTCCTGGCTTCCCAGACTGCAGTTGAACCATCCAGCCCATGCCAGCATGCAAAACGGACGTTAAACGATGATGATGATGATGACTTAACTATGCTTGAAAGTGTTGTCTTTCTAGTTTAATTTATAAAACGGTGGATTGATTCAAGTCTAATGACCAATAGTTGATGTGGAAGATGAGAATATTTGGTTGCCGATAGAATCATTGGAATATCAAAGTTTGTTCTTTATTAGAAAGATACAGCATGAAATTAAAGTTCCTTCAAAAAGAATCCTTACTTGGTCTCTTTGAGCAGTTTCTGAGTCTCCAGCTTCTAAGGCATTTTTCATTCTGTAGTATATAGGTGCCATATAAGCAGGAATAGCCAGACATGGAATTCCTATTGATAACGAAGGTAACATATCCTGGAAAAGAAAATGGGAAAACAAAAGATAGAAAATTTTTCTGAAACTTAAGCTCCAGTTAGAAGGGACACACAACAAATACCTGGAACAAATAAAATGGACAATTGATATTGTGTGCATAATTGTGTGTATAAGCATGTTCCTGCCCTATAGAGGGGACAAACAAGGGCAGACAAAGGGATTAAGTCGATTACATCGACCCCAGTGCATAACTGGTACTTATTTAATCGACCCCAAAAGGATGAAAGGCAAAGTCGACCTCAGCAGAATTTGAACTCAGAACGCAGCGGTAGACAAAATACTGCTAAGCATTTTGCCCAGCGTGCTAACGTTTCTGCCAGCTTGCAGCCTGTATAGATATGACCAGTCTATTCAAAGTATTAAACATTTATTAAAAATTGAAAGCAAATATGAAGGAGGAGGAGGAAGAGAGGAGGCAGAAGAGAGGCGGAGTAAGAAGAGGTAGGAAGAGGAAGAGGTGGAGAAGGTATGTGGGGGAAGAGGATGTTTCATGAACAAAACACTATTTACCCCAGGAGTCTCTATGACAACTTGCAGTTTCCGTCGATCGAGATGTGCGCAGACCAGAGATTTGGTCAGACAGTCTGTGCAATCTTTCATTCCATGAAGAGTTGGAATCTTCAACATGGCCAACTGCATGACTTTCACTTCATCCACTGAAACCAAAAAACCAAAACTGAGTGAGTTTAAAATACATCATACGAACGAGCATATACATATATATTTTTATAAGAAGACGGATGAAAGTAACTTCGAAGTTTCAGCTTACTAGCCTTTCTTAGACTTTGTCAGAAGGCTAGCATGCCAAGGCTTCGAAGTCACTGTCACTCCACTTGTAAAAATTCTTTGAAGGAGTGCCCCAGTATGGCCTCAGTCTAATGATCGAAACAAGTAAAAGAGAAAAGATGTTGCCTCTAACAAAAACTGTTGAGTAATTCTTCAGTTTAATGTCAAATTGTTTTTATAATTTTCTATTAAAAAAAAAAAACCCATTAATATTAATAAAATCATTTAATTGCCTGGAAATATACAGCATGCTATACAAGCTTGTCTGACCATTGTATTTTCAGGGGCATGAAACTAATGGTAGCTCACATTTAAATCCTTTCTTTATTCTTTTATTTGTTTCAGTCATTTGACTGTGGCCATGCTAGAGCACCGCCCCTTTAGTGGAGCAAATCGACCCCAGGACTTATTCTTTGTAAACCTAATACTTATTCTATCGGTTACTTTTGCCAAACCGCTAAGTGACGGGGATGTAAACACACCAACACTCGTTGTCAAACACATACATACACACATGTATATATATATATATATATATATATATATATATATATATACAATGGGCTCCTTTCAGTTTCTATCTATCAAATCCATTCACAAGTCTTTGGTCAGCCTGAAGCTATAGTAGAAGACACTTTGCCCAAGGTTCTATACAGTGGGACTGAACCCAGAACCATGTGGTTGGGAAGGCAAACTTCTTACCATGCAGCCACACCTGTGCCTATATATATATATATATATATATATATATATATATATATATATATATATATATATATATATATATATATATATATATATATATATATATATATATATAAATCATCATCATCATTATTTAATGTCCGTTGTCCATGTTGGCATCGGTTGGACGGTTTGACTAGAGCTGGCAAGCTAGGGAGCTGCTCCAGACCCCATTCTGATTTGGCATGCTTTCTACAATTGGATGCCCTTCCTAATGCTAACCACTTTACAGAGTGTGCAGCATGCATTTATGTGACACCACACAGGTGCATTTATGTGGCACCGCCACGAGTGCTTTATATTACCTGCTGGATTGGGTCTTCAGGGGTATGGGTCTTCTTGAGTATGGCCAGGTGCCAGGTATCATGGTCCTTTCTCATCTTACCTGAAAGGTTTAGCATCCTGAGATCATTCTTCAGTACTTCATCACATCTCCCTAAGTCTCCCACTTCCACATGTTCCATCCACTTTGAGAGATTGACACTTCTTTATGGGGCAGTCGGCATCTGTCTGCATCACATGACCAAACCAGTGCCATCTCCTCTCTTGCACACAGCAACCAATTCCTCTTATGCCTAGCTTCTCTGTCAATATACTAGCACTCTGTCAAATATGTACACTTACATTACACATCCAGCAAAGAATACTAGCCTCATTCCTTTCTAACTTTTGCATGTCCTCTGCATTCAGGGCCCATGTATCACTACCATGTAGAATTTCTCTCCATTGTATGCATCATACAATCTTCCTTTCACTTGGAGAGAGAAACCTTTCATGGCCAACAGAAGTAACAGGTCTCTGAACTTCCTCCAACCTATTCTTATTCTAGCTATCACACTCTCCGTGCATCCTCCCCCACAACTAATTTGGTCCCCTAGGCAGCAGAAATTATCTGCTACCTCTAATGAGCCACCAGGGCATTTGATGGAATCAATTTCCTGAGTTTCTAAGCTTTTTAAGGATCCTATGCGTCTTCCACATACAACTGCTACCTTCTCAGGTAACCTTCCAATTAACCCAGTGCTCATCTTATGTGTTCATAGCTGGCACTGGGTACCCCACATGGAGTTCCTGCCTACACCTTTACTACAAATTAAATAGGGTCACCTACCTGAGGGGTGCAAGGTCCTGGCATTTTCTGGCTTATTAGGACCTTAATCTTTGCTAAGTTAACCTTAAGGCCTTTAGATCCTCGGTTTTGCTTCCACACCTGGAGATTTTTCATCTAGCCCTGAGTGGATATGAGGGGGCTTCTTCTAGTTTCTGTCTACCAAATCCACTCACTCGCCCAAGGTGCAACATAGTGGGACTGAACCAGGAACTATGTGGTTGGGAAGCAAACTTCTTACCACACAGCCTTACCTGCGCCTATATACATACATACATACATACATACATACATACATACATACACATATATATATATATATATATATATATATATATATGTTTAAGCATGTGTGTATTTTATTACTTGCTTTATACTGTAATTAACATAAAAAAATAATGTATGACTGCTATGGACTCTAACGACACGAGCAATTAATTAATGCAAGAGACAAGCACAGCAACAACACAGAGATGGAGTAATGAAGCTACTTACAATGGACATGCGTCATGTAAGGGATGCTGTAGTAGAAAAATGGTGTGGATGGTGCTGCAGCCGCCACTTGGGACAAATAATTTGTTAAGATCTCTGAAATGGAGACGAGAAGAGGACCAAGATTATTCAGACTTTAATGACATGCATGTGTGTGTGTGTGTGTGTGTGTGTGGATAGAATATATATATCAGAAATATCACTGCTGTTGGCATCATTATCATCACCATCATCATTGTCATCATCATCATCATCATCATTGTCATCATCACCATGATCATCATCATTGTCATCATCACCATGATCATCATTGTTGTAATCATTATTTACCATCATCATTATCATCACCATTATCAGCACAATCATCATTGTCTCCAGCTGGCTATACGACACGATCTCTGCCCTTATATTTTCGAACCAGGGAATCTAGTACCCCCCACTCAGCTCAAAACGATTTCTGGGTTATTTCCCCTCTAGCCGAACAATTATTCTGTGCTGATGAACGAAAATAACCCAGAAATCGCAATATACAGATATTGTTTTAAGCTGAGTGGGGGTACTAGATTCCCTTGTTCGAAAATATAAGGACACAGATCGTGTCATATAGCCAGTTGGAGACGATGTCTCCTGGGGCTAAATTACAGCAACATTCGTCCTAGACCAGGACTGCCATGTTATGTTAGCAAACAATCTTTACTACAAAGTACTGTTCCTGAATATCTCTTGTGAGATTTAAAAATAGTAATTTTTTAATTTATAAATCAGTGACTAGTTGTCACTTTGAAAACTATACATTTCAAATGGGAATTTGGCAGCACACCTCTAACCGAACAATTATTCTGTGCTGATGAAGAGAAATATCCCAGAAATTGAGATACACAGATATTGTTTTGAGCTGAGTAGGGGTACTAGATTCCCTTGTTTGAAAATATAAGGACACAGATCATGTCGTAAAACCAGATGGAGACGATGTCTCATGGGGCTAAATTACAGCAACATTCGTCCTAAACCAGGACTGCCATGTTATGTTGGCAAACAACCTTTACTCCAAAAAAAAAAAACATATTCGTGCAGATGAACTGACCTTCATTTTTTGGTTTATAAAATGTTGGACACATACACGCAATGGCATCGGCACCAATGGCTTCTGCATGTTTGGCCTGGAATCAAAGAGAAAACTTGATATAACAACGATATCTTCATACAATAACAAACTCTGTTTATTTCATGGCAGACATTTTTGTAAAAGAAATAGCAGCTAAATCACTTTTACTTAATACTTTACTACCTTTAAAAAAAAAAGGATGGACACATCAGATGAAGTAGTCCAAAATACTATGTATTTGAAAGTTTTGACAGGGTGGTCATGGCTAGAACTGGTTTCAGAATAGATCTACAAAATCAGAGTTGATACGAGGAGTTGAACAACAACAACAGCCACAGACAACAATAACTTCCATTCTTTTGGCAGACATTCTGGGTTTCTTTAATCAGACATTGGAACCATATTTGAGGTTTTTGCTTTTTTGGTCAAATTTCAATTCCTATTTAAAGATAAGAGAATAAAAGACAGACTGTGGGAGTAACTTAACTGGTTACACTTACCAATTCTATGGAACTTCTCAAATTGGCAGCACCAACGTGAAGGATTACTTTCTTTATTCTGTTAATATGGAAAAGATAAAATGTACTACAAACGTACATGTATGGAACTACACACACATGCTCACATGCATACAAATGTGCACACATACAAACACGCATACATACATACATACATGCATACATACATGCACACATACATGCACACATACATGCACACATACATGCACACATACATACATACATACATATAAACACTTTTTTTTTTTTTTTTTTTTGAGAGCCCTCCCTACTGCTCGACAGGTTTTGCTTTTAGTCTAGCTGGGTTCCTAGTAATCCTCCTCACCAGTCAAGCCTAGTATAGGTTCAATGACTATTTGGCCCTCAGAAGTTCTGGGTTCGTGTCTGGCATGCTCAAAGACCACTGTGAGTGTGGCACCCATCAGCTTTTGTTAAAGCATGTCTCTAGGAGAAGGTCACTCGAATATAAAACCAAATATGCAGCGAATGGCATTGAACATCTTGGGGATCTTTTGTTTTCGTTCGAGATCATGGTGATCCCACATTCCAGAACCTACAACCCATTGTTGTCTCTGGATTATATTAACAGGATTGAGAGGGTCTGTGAGGTGTTGTGCGTTATTGAACCTGAAATTTTAGGTTGAGCAATTGCTGTCGAG
Organism: Octopus bimaculoides; assembly: GCF_046866305.1. NCBI lineage: Eukaryota > Metazoa > Mollusca > Cephalopoda > Octopoda > Octopodidae > Octopus > Octopus bimaculoides. The sequence continues at coordinate 164,466,092 of NC_142930.1, forward strand.
GTAACTATCCAGTGCCATGTAGGATGACACTGTGGTGAGCATGGAAGCCAGGGACACGAACCTGGGTGAAGCTGACTGTTGGTGCAATAGCCTCAGGCACAAGCAATGCTGGAATTTTGTATGGGCAATGGTTAGATGGTTAGTGATGGTCTTCCTTGGTCACAAGTGGACAGCCATCATATATATATATATATATACACACACACGACGGTGTGCTGAAAGTTCCTGGCTTTAAGGGTAACACAAAAGGCCCGGCTGGAGGCCCAACCATCCGAGTTCGTTTTACAGGGCTTAGAAAGAACTAAAGGGCTGCTGCAATAAGTGTGTGAATCTGAGATGAGAACATGTTCAATAAAATCATAATTAATTGATCCTTCCGTTTTTTCTTTTATCCAAAGCCAGAAACTTTTCAGCACGGCGAATTCTTTTTCGTTTTATTTTTAGGAAAAATAAAATGAAAAACTAACAAAAAACATGAAATCAACAAAAATTAAATTCTTTGAAATTCCCAACTTAATGCTGAAATTATTTAAAATAAAATAGTTTAAGGGAGATAACTTTAACGCATACTTTATAATTCTGTTACGTAAGTTACTTCCCTTTATATTTATGTCTGAGAAGATTATTTACTGACGAGATATCAAAATCACCGAAGAAGATCCAAATAATGAGTGAAAGAGAAGAAAACATATTTGTTGATGGAAATTGTTTGAGGATCGAACAAAATTCTTTACTGCATTCAGCTACATTCCTTTGTGTTTCCAGTTCAAATTCAGCAGGAGTAGAATCGATGTTATCCCCTTATATTCTTTCCCTAAAATGTATGGCTTTGTGGTTAAGAAACTCGGTTTGCAGCAGATTAACACATGGTTTCGGGTTCGGTCCCTACTGCGAGACATTTTGGTCAAGTGTCTTCTACTATAAGCCCGGACGCAAAATTTTTTCCCACGAGAGTACAGGACCCCAGCAATAAACTCTTGCATACATCAAATCAGGGCTCACCTTCACCTTGTTGTCAAGTTAACAAACACACTCTACCGAGAAAACTCAAGACGAAGAATAGTGTTGTAAGTCGACCGATCGCCGAATTATACCTGATTATAGAAGGAGACAAGAATTAAATAGATTTGCATCTCTACCTATTATCGGATTTTCGTTAGGGCCCCGTATAATAAAGATGTGGATGGGAAAAATGTGGGTGGAGGGTGATGTGCTAGCAACCCTCTCCCCTTACTGTTTTACAAAGTAAACAACAACACAAATAACTACGCAGAGGCAGCCATGGTTGAAACAAGAACCACAAGCATTCTTAAAAGAGAAAAGAAGCATGGTCCTTCCTTACCCAAGTGACCTTCTCTTATCGCCCATCACTTGTTATGCGTTCATAAATTAGTTTGATAGTTGAGCTCTGATTGGTTGTATGCAAATGAGTTCATAACTGGGGTCCGCAACTCACGTGGGAAAATTTTTTTCGTATCCGGGAATCGAAACCACAATCTTACGATCCTTACCCAAGTGATCTTATCTTATCGCCCATCACTTGTTATGTGCTCATGAATTAGTTTGACAGTTGAGCTCTGATTGGCTGTATGCAAATGAGTTCATAACTGCGGTCCTGAACTCTTGTGGGGGAAAATTTCTCTTCCCGGACTGACCAATGCCTTGTGAGTGAATTTGATAGACGGAAACTGCGTGAAAGCCTGACGCACGCACGCATATTTTGTGCGCGCGCGCGTGTGATACACCTCCACTGCTTGAAAACTGGCATTGGCTTACGTTCCCGTCAGCTCCGCCGCGTGACTTTTAGAGGCCCCCTGCAACTTTTTGTTTCGAGGCCCCCTGCAACTTTTTGTTTCGAGGCCCCAGCCTTTCAGTCAAAATTCATAATCTACGCATCTTTTATTCAAAGCTATATTTTACTTTATTCTGAGATTCAATATTTCACGTTACCCCAAAGAACGTCTTCAAAAGTACAAATTTCAAGAAGTAAAACTTCCAGATATAAATGAAAAAGCCTTTTTATAATCCAGGCAACCTTCAAAGACAAACTCGGCGCACTTTTCACTTTGCGAAATTATCGATCAGTTCAGAATAATCAAGCCGAGAGCCAAGTTCGTGTTCAATAGACGTCACAAACAATCCACAAAGTCTGGGACATGTTCGTGGTACAAAGTAATATTTCTTACAAGAACTTTTGTAGGTACAGTGTATTACCATTTTATTTCTTGAAATTTTCAGTTAACGTAGATTGTTTAATTCTTGTTCAACATCTTAACCAAAGCAAATAAATGACTCATCTACATACTTTGATGTTAACACGGGGCCCTTTAACTGTGGAGGCCCTCTGCGACCGCAGGGGTTGCAGGGGCCTACCGACGGCGCTGGTCCCCGTAACTTATCATTTCGACAAAAGAGGAAAAACAGCAACAAGAAACGGACGGAACTCTGCCACCTAACCCCTCACAACTTCTTCATTTTTCGGAATTTTCAGAAACTTCTTGTGAATTTGTGTTCTACACACGGGAATTCACACAACTATATTCTTTTAAAAACATTTTCCGAATTGTTCTTTTTAAATCACGGTTTAAAATACGGACTGTCCGAACTTTTTGGCTTAAATCCCAGCAATAAAACCATTAAATGTGTTTATGGAGAGAAAGATATTGAAAAACATCAATACGTCAGACTGACAAACAAACGAGGAAGGGATAAGGTGGTCGTGAGAGGTGCTAAGAACAACAGCTAAATACCCCTTAAATCACGCACCAAAACTTTCTTTTATCAGTTTTTACATAATCGCATGAATTCCCGTGTGTAGAACAAATTCGCAAAAATTTTCTCCAAAAAATAAAAAAGTTATGAGGTGTTGTATGGTGTGCGTAAAGCAAAATTCCGCCAAAAAAAAACCGATAGAATAAGGGTCAGACTTCGAAAGAAAAAAAAATGTTAGTCTTGGGGTCGATTTGTTTGACTAAAACACTTGAAAGCCGTGTATTGACTAAAGCAAAAATAAAAGATAAATTAACCGAATACGAAATCTGTAGGAAGGGGAGACAACTTCTGCATGTCTTTTACGCGTAAACGTCACGTCTGGTTCTTTTAGTATAATAATGTAGTTGTTTGTATTAATAGTTTACCCTAGGTTTGCTCTAATCAAGCAGTTGTATGATTAAAGATATTCCAACCATCACCGTCGCATTTTATTACGAGCAAAGATCACATCATCGAATTTATCCTTCCTTTTTATAGGCGAAGAGGATGTAGCTTGGCTGCTGTTTCTAGCGAGGAGAACAGCCTGAAAGAGGCTTTCATCTGTAGATTGTTAAGATATTCGTAATTCTTACGATAGAATATAGCTTATCTTGGTCATCAAGTAAAAGAATTAAACAACATAAGCGTACGCTTCTGTGTGTGTGTGTGTGTGTGTGTGTGCGCGCGCGTGCATGCGCTCATCTGTGTATGTGTTGTGTATGTGCGCGCGTACATATATATATATGTACGTATATGTATTATATATATGTATATGTGTGTACTTAAATAGCTACCTAGATACATACATGCACTCACAAGGCTCTGGTTGGCCCTGAGTTATATAGTGGACAACACTTACTCAAGGTGCCTGTCCATGCCTATCACGTTTGTGTTTGTGCGTGTGCGTGATTGTATGTGTGTGTGTTTGTGTTTGTGTATGTGCATGTTTGTGTGTGAGTAATTGTGTATATGTTTGTGTGTGTGTGTTTCCCTTTATCTCTTATGTGTTTCTGTTGTTAGACGACTGCAGCCCTGCAACAAAAGGGGTTTTATCTGAATGAATCGATCCCAGTATTTATTTTTGGAGCCTCATATTTATTCTATCATACTTATTCTTGCTGAACAGGGAAGTCACCGAGATGCAAACAAACCAAGTAACAGTAGGAGACAACACTGGCACAAAAGCACCCACCTACCCACAGTTATACGCATGACAGGCTTCTTTCTGTTTCCATCTATCAAACGCATTCACAAAGCTTTGGTGTGGCTGAGCAGCAAACTTCTAAACAAACAGTCATACAGTTTTATATTTCAGAGATGAGGAATTATTTACATTATTTACATTTTTTACATTTGATGTATATTTGTCCTCATCTTGTTTGTTGTTAACACATTTCGGCTTATATACCCTCCAGCCTTCATCAGGTGTCTTGGGGAAATTTCAAACCTGGGTTCTCATTCTTAAGGTATTTTTCAATGTTATCATTATTATTATTCAGGTCACTGCCTGGAATCGAACTTGGAATTTTGGGGTTAGTAGCCTGTGTTCTTAACCACTACGTTATATGCTCTTAACCACTATGCCACAGGCATAAGGCATAGTGGTTAAGAGCGCGGGCTACTAACCCCAAGATTCCAAGTTTGATTCCAGGCAGTGACCTGAATAATAATAATAATAATAATAATAATAATAATAATAATAACCACAACATCAAAAAAATACCTTAGGAATGAGAACCCAGGTTTGAAATTCCCCCAAGACACTTGATGAAGGCTGGAGAGTATATCACCCGAAACGTTGTGTTAGCAACAAACAAAATGAGGGCAAATATCTGTCAATTGTAAATAATGCAAAAAATGTAGACAGCCATACAGACGTACACATGCCAACCATTTTACAAAGTGTCGAGTAAAGCATTAAGAATGTAGAATGAACTTTCAAATACAAAAGATAAACAGAACAACTGAGACGCTGTTGGCTAATTTGGGAAATTATTTCATTGAGTATTATGAAACAAATGCAAAATTTAAACAGAACAAATTCCAGGTCATGTTAAATGATTTTAGAAGTATAAATTGGAACAAATTCAACAACTTCAAATGTTTAAGTGTTTCTCACAAAAAGGAAGTATACATACATACATACATATATATGTGTGTGTGTGTGTATATGTATGTATATTCTTTTATTCTTTTACTTGTTTCAGTAATTTGATTGCAGCCATGCTGGAGCACTGCCTTTAGTCGAACAAATCGACCCCCAGGACTTATTCTTTGTAAGCCTAGTACTTATTCTATTGGTCTCTTTTGCCAAACCGCTAGGTTACGGGGGACGGACGCACACCAACATCAGTTGTCAAGCGATGTTGGGGGGGACAAACACAGACGCACAAGCATACACACACACACACACACAAACAACAGCTTCTTTTCAGTTTCTGTCTACCAAATCCATTCACAAGGCTTTGGTCGACCTGAGGCTAGAGTAGAAGGCACTTGCCCAAGGTACCATGCAGATTAATCACCGGTTTCGTTGTTACCACTTACGTAATTAATATTAAATTTTCCACCCTTATTATTTAAATTTATAAATATATATATATATGTATATATATATATATATATATATATATATTAGCTTTGAGAGTTGCATTTCCTCGCGTTCGGTAAAAATGCGTTTATTATAGTAGTTTGACCTTAGAGTCCCTCTTAGCGTGAGGCATTCTTGTATAGTAATGCCCTTATATAAATGAATATATTTTGGGGAATAAATGATGGATTTTTCCCTTATGAGGATTTTTCACGCTAGCTACTTGATAAATTCTTATAAAAGAATTCATCCTATTATTGAATTAATTATATATATATATATATATATATATATATATATATAGATGGCATGAGAGGCATATATATATATATATATATATATATAGTATATTACATATATTGACGTGTACTCGTGTGTGAGAGAGAGAGAGAGAGGGAGAGAGAGAGAGAGAGAGAGAGAGAGAGAGACTGACTGACTGACTGACAATAATTAATAAAATAATAAATTATAATAACATTTATATTTCCTCGTTGAATTCTGTCATCATTCAATTAATAATTTATGAATGTGGGGTGTGGCCGACATCACCTTGATTTAACCATTACCACCACAACCCTAATCTATTGGATTGATCAGCATTTCGCAAATCCATTTGATATCGCCATTGTTCGTTAATTTACATTTGATGTGGTAACGATGGAGTTTATGGTTCGTCAAAGAAACACACTAATTAAAGAGGACAAAGCTAACAAATATATCATTGTTAATGCTTAATTAAAGAACCGTTCCCTCCCATCCAATGTGTGTCTTCGTGCTGACCTAAGAGACCAGATACTTAATGGATCAAGCTACGATCAAAGTCTGTTGTTGATGCTGTTGCTATTGTCGTTGTAATTATTATTAATATTAGTAGTAGTAGTAGTAGTAGTAGTAGTAGTAGTAGTAGTAGTAGTAGTAGTAGTATTCTCATTATTATTATGTTTGAAGAGTAAAATCAGGAAATGCTGTTATTAATGGATAAGTGAAGGATGTAAAAGATTTATTTATGACTATCAAGATAGAACCATAAACACAATCACGATTTGGTGTCTAGCAACTAATTCGGTAGAAGTTCGCAAGATTATCCACCATCTTTCCAACAACACCTTTCGCCACCTTATTTTGAATTTAATATCTCCACCAACTATGGACTTGTTCCCTCCTCCTCCGCCTCCTTATCATTACCATCACCATCATCATCATCATCATTGTATAATGTCCATTTTTCCATGCTTGTATGTGTTGGACAAAGTATATTGTGGCAGATTTTCTATGGCTGGATACCTTTCCTGTTGCTAACCCTTGCCTGTCTCCAAACAAGGTAATATTTCCCTGGGACCAGATGTATTCTCACAGAATACTGGAAGTGAACAACACTGCTTGTATAACAGTGACACTCATTTACAACTATCACATGATGTCAAGACAAGGAGACACAAAACCACACACACACACACACACACACACACGCACACACACAAAACAGACCATGGACTTCTTTCAATTTTTGCCCTCTAAATCCGCTCACAAAGCATTGCTCAGCTTGGAGCTAAAGTAGAAGACACTTGCCCAAGGTGCCACACAGTGGTACTGAACCTGAAACCATGTGGTTGGGAAGCAAATCTCTTAACCACACAGCCACGTCTGCAGTTGACAGCTACAACTGCAACACACAGTCATGCACTGCGCCCATGAATTCTGGAACATTTCTTTCACTTTCAGAATTGCCAAAGCATAGAATAAATAACCCACATCAGTCATTAATTGTCTGAACATTGCATCCTTCAAAAATAAACCCTCTGCTTTTTGAAAGTACACCACCAAATCTTCTCCTGACATTCCTAGTGTACCCTTTTCTCTTCATGGCTCTTTTAACCTTTTTGTTATCAAACCTGCTGGAATCACTTCTGGCTCTGGCTCTGTGGTACAAATGTCTTGTTTTTATTAAGTTTTGGATTAAAATCTTCCACCAAACCTTAATCACAATTTATGCTCCTAACACTAGCTTAATGATAACTAAGTTATTTTACTAAATTCTTTGTTATATTTAAAATTAATTAAAAGAAACACAAAGCATCTCAAAATAAATATGGTAATGAAAGAGTTAAAATATATAATAGGGAAACAATTCTTAACCCTTTCGATACCAACCTGGCTGAAACCACCTCCAGCTCTGTAGTACAAATGTCTTGTTTTCATATGTTCTGAATTAAAATCTTCCACCAAACTTTAGTCAGAATTTATGTTCCTAACACTAGCTTAATGATAACCAAGTTATTTTACTAAATTCTTTGTTATATTTAAAATTAATTGAAAGAAACACAGAGCATCTCAACAGAAATATAGTAAAGAAAGGGTTAATGTCCACTTTTCTATTGTTTTTGTTTTTTATTCTGGGTGCTGTGCAGGTCCTTCTACTTTTCCTTCTTTACTTGACTTATCTGCTCCCTGTCCCCTCTTTTACCCTTTTCTGTTTGCCTTGGGTATGTGCTGTGGTTTGCCGTGATGCTCTTATGGTTACTGTATTGAAAGTGTTTTGCGTAGGATGTGTGCAGTGCCCCGTAGTGCAATTTTCTGTATGTTATATATATTTGTAAGTCCTGGTGTTTTTGTTATGTATTTGTCTGAATATTTTTTTTTATTATACCTAAGGCACCTACTATGATAGGAATTGTTTCTGCTTTTAGATTCCACATTCGAGTTACCTCTATTTCCAGGTCTTTGTACTTTGATAGTTTTATTATTATTACTATTATTACTATTATTATTATTATTGTAATATAACCTTATAATGAGGCTGTAAGATTTGAAATTATTTAATGTGTGTGGTTTTACCAACAGGGGAATAGTGGGAGGCTGGTTAATTTTTAATGACGTTCAATTATTGATGATCTTCGATGATTAATTAACCAAGTCTTTTGTAATGATGATAATGACCAAAGTTGAAGTGTGGTTAGCAATTAAGTACAACTGCCATGGATGGTCACAGGAATGGTCAAATGGGTAAGGAGCTTGGTTCTCATTCATAATGTTTTGGGTTTGGTCTCAGAACATGGCAGCATCTTATGGAAAGGACTATTACCAGAGGTCAGGGTTGACCTCAAATATAGAGGGTGAAATTTGATAGATGGAAGCTATATGGAAACCCTTCTGAGACCGATACCCACAGAATGACTCTCACAGATGGCTCCCACAGAATGCTTCCTAAGAATGGCTCCCACAGAACAACTCCCACAGAACAACTCCCACAGAACAACTCCCACAGAACAACTCCCACAGAACAACTCCCACAGATGGCTCCCACAGAATGTTCCCAAGAATGGCTCCCACAAAATGACTCCCACAGAACAACTCCCACAGAATGACTCTCACAGATGGCTCCCACAGAAGGTTCCCAAGAATGGCTCCCACAGATGGCTCCCACAGAATGTTCCCAAAAATGGCTCCCACAAAATGACTCCCAAAGAACAACATCCACAGAATAATTCCCACAAAACAACTCTCACAGATTGAATAGTTTCTACAAAACAAGTGAATGTCCCCTAAACAATATACACACCCTTACCAATATAGCACCTCTGCAGCCTAATCCCAGACTCCCTCCCCCCTCCCCAACTTCCTACCCACAAAGAAAGAAAAGTGTAATCACTTACTTTCCCCTGGCAGCATTAATCCAGCCGACAGCAGCAAGTTTCCGCTCATCGATTGTGAGTGCCATGCCTTCTCCAGTCGTTCCATTAACTGCAACATTTAGAAAAAAAAGATGGGGTGAGAAAGAGCTGCAAATATAAACATCTACTGTATTGATGAATTAGATGAAGGACCCTCTATGACGAGCTAGAAATGACAGCCTATTCTGCCTCAAATGACACTGCATCATCTTAAGAAATGAAGGACACTTTGAACACTGAAGTCTTGCATATACAAGAAGATGTGGTGGTCATGGCTGGAATACTTTTGATCATAGATACACTTTGTCAGGAGTACCTTAGGGTTAACAATTACTGAATTGATGACAAATTATCTTCGTCAATGACATATAAGAATTAAATAAATAGAATAAAATATAAATTTATCATCATCATCATCACCATGATCATCATCGTTGTTGTCGCTGCTATTGTCATCATCATCATCATCATCATCATCATCATCATCTAGCATCCATGTTCCACACTGGCATGGATACAAGTGGACCTGAAGGGCAGACTTGTTTTCTCAGAGGAGATGCTGGTAACATCACTCTGACCAGATATGTTCCGACAAAAACAACCGTTGTGGTCAAACTTCCACAGTGCCCTGGCAGGACATACTTGATATTTCCCGCCAGGAACAGAAAGCCAAATATCAGGGCTTAGACAGTGGGGCTCTTGGCAAGGGATGGCATGCAGCCTCATTCTCTATCAAAGTCATCTGTTGTGGATTTCATGCTAGATCAATGCATTGTTTTCCTGCAGAAGATAGGTCTGGAAGCCCCTGTGTCTTCGACTAGAGGCCTCGGCAGGAGCTGCTCGATCTGCGTACTTCATATCCAGCTGCTCTTTGTGAGCGGCAACCCTGCGCTCATTGGCGGCGACAGGATGCTTATGGCGTATGTGCTGTGATCGACCTACAGCCGTCAAAAAAAGCCATCAAGAAAATAGACATGGCAGCTGAAACGAGTTCAAGTAATGCCATTTTGTTTTGGACAGGTATAATTACCAACGCAGGAACATGTATCATACATCAAAATGAAGCTGGTCCTCTGTGGATCACATCCCTACTTCTCAACATAGTCACCGCTTCTCTCAATGTGTATATATACATGTCTGGGCCAATGTAGGTATATGTGAGAATGTGGTGTTCCGTGAATGTGTGTGTGTGTGTGTGTGTGTGTGTGTGTGTGTGTGTGTGTATTTAAAAGGGAAGATGACTTACCAAAGATATTGTCGACCTGACTCCGGACCAGGAAATCTATATAGATATCAAAGCTGGAAAAGTCAATATCACTGCAAAAAAAAAAAAAGAAGAAAAGGTATTTAATTATTTTACAAAATAACAGTTTAATGTTTTACACAACAAGTGTAGCTGTGTGGTTAAGAAGTTGTTTCTTACCTTTCTCTTGCAGTCTGTCCCTGTCTCTCTCCAATTCTCTCTCTCTGGAAGAGAGAAGCTGTAGGAGAGGACGATCAGTGCTAGGTTTTTAAAAATAATGCCCAAGATCCTGTTTGGCCATAGACATAGTGGAGTACAAGTGACAGGATGATAAACACAAGACCACTGGTCAATAAACTAATACAAATGTATAGTAATTCTACATTTTATAACAACCAAATGCACTAGCGTAGCTGGAGTGTGTGCCACCCAGGGCGGCCCTTCCATTTGCCACCCCCAGACCCCACAAAAACACATACTGCCAACAGCAATAGCCTACAACATGATGGAAAGTGCTGCCCGGGGTGGACCCCCTCCCTCACCCCCCACGCCAGCTACACTAGTGATCAAACGTACCTACACATAGTTCCTATTTACAGCTGAGAAAACTGAGTCAGCAAGAAATAACAGTTTTGTCCATGGAGACAGTGAAGTGCTGGTGAAAGGCTAATGACCCATCAGTACACTTACAGCTTGTCAATTCTTGTTACTTTAAGAGAAAATACCCCCCCCCCACTTATTACGTACTGTACTTAATCTAAATCTGTGCCATAAACCAGTCAGTGTTATTGATCCAGGCTCTATTCTAATGTGATCTTTAAACAAAGATCTTTTCACCATATCCTCGCAACAAGTTGGATTATTTCAGCAAACATTTGTAAAAGGTAACGTATCAATATTATTTGCAGCCGATCAATACATGCTCATTGTGCTTCTGTTGATAATCATCATCGTCAATGCTTTAACGTCCACCGTTTCATGCTGGCATGGGTCAGGCGAGATTTATTGAGGCAGATTTTCTCCACCCAGATTCCCTTTCTGCTGCTACCATCATTTGTCTCCAAGCACAGAGATATTTCTCTCCGTGATTTGAGATGCTTTTTACAGAAGACGGGGAATAAAGGATATGGCATGTGTGAGAGTCATGTTTGGTAACAGCTATGACATGATGCTGGGGCAAGGAGACAGTAACACACATGCACACACACACACATGCACACACATGCACACACACAGATGCATACATGCACATACACACAAACATGCACACACAGACAAATACACGCATGCACACAGTTGCACACACACAGATGCACACACACATGCACACACATATGCACACACAGAGACACATACACATGCACACACAGACACACACATGCACACACATACATAAACACAAACATACACACATGCACACACACACAGGTGCACACACGCACATGCGCCCACACATGCACACACACACATGCACACACGCACATACAAACACGCACACACATGCACACAGTCTTTTATTAACACTCAAGCTGAGAGGACCTCTCCTGACTGGCCTCAATAAACTGACCCCTAATATCATGTCCTTGGTTTCTACTGGTTTTAATAGGTTGACCAGCACGCTGAGCGTCCAGTGGCAAAAAGGCAGAAGATAGAAAAACAGTCACTGGTCACATGTGGGCAGTAGATAGAAGGGAAGGAGGGACAGAGACTGGCACAGAGAGAGAGAGAGAGAGAGAGAGAGAGAGAGAGAGAGAGAGAGAGAAAGTACTGGTCAAACTTTTTCTCCTCTCAATTCTGTTCTTTATATCCATTTGAGGATTTCTCTCAATGTTAATCCATCATTCTCGTGTTTAGCCCCAAGGCTATATTTATTTATTTCTTCATTGTCTTTGTCTCCTGTTTCAAATTACTGTTGTTTACTTTCGTATGTCCACCCTGTATTATTTTGTTTGTTTGAGCCCTAATTCTTTGCAAATCTTGCATGTGCCACCGATATACGAAGTTCCTAGACTTATTGTTAAAGGCATGAAAATAGGTTTTAGTATTTTTCGGTCAATAACTGATGAAGTATTAGGGTTCTGGTGCATGTCTTATATGTACGTTTTGTAGTATTAAATTATGTATATATATATATATATATATATATATATATATATATATATAAGAAGAAATTGGAGTTAACAAGGAGGAGCATGGTTGAACAGTTACTTTTTAATCACTACATGACTCATTGTCTGGAGTTTTGACACCTCCATCGGGTTTGCTGTTTTACATCACTCACAAAGTAAATTTGGAGGAACAGTGGTTGTTCATTTGTGGGTAACAGGGAACCAATGAGGTGATAGACTTGCCCTTGAACTTTAAAGGTTGAGAAGACCCATTGAGCCAAGTGAAACTGCAGCTGGGGCAGATACTGGTGTCATGCAAATGGTATCCATACCGGTGGCACATAAAGACATCCACTACACTCTCAGAGTAGTTGGCATTAGGAAGGGTATCCAGCTGTAGAAAACCATTCCTTCCAACTTGCTGGCCCTGGTCAAACCGTCCAACCAATGCCAGCATAGACCAGGGACATTAAATGATGATGATGATGTACACACTTATGTTCATACATATATCATATATATATATATAAAATGTGTGCATGGTTGTATACCTACTCTAATGCAAATGAAAGTTATGTCAGTATAAGTCAATGTTCTACCTGAGCATATTTAAGATCTCACTTGGAGACAATGTGTCAAGTAGTAGTCAAAGTCCATTTCTTCTAAAAAAATATTTTCTTATAAAAGTGATTATTTTGTGGGGCATTAACCTTATCTACACACTGTGCATTTCCAATACATACGTGCATTCATACATGCATACATACATACATATATACATATATTGATAAATTGCTAACCACTACACACATTTTTCTTTCTCTCTTTGTTTCTTTCTGTGTTCCTTTCTGTGGAAGAGCATAGGCTCGAAACGTTAAAGACTTTTTCAATTCCCAAGCATTATACTAATACATCTGTTTGTTTTCTACACCACCTGTCTTCGTCTGTTTATTTTTTTTTTTGTGAATTCTCCCTATATATATATATATATATATATATATATGTATAAAGCACCTTTTGAGCATGAGCGTTACCAACGTCGCCTTCCTGGCACTTGTGCCAGTGGCACGTGAAAAGACATTCGAGCGAGATTGTTACCAGTGCTGCTGGACTGGCTCCTGTGCAGATGGCACGTAAAATACACCATTTCGAGCTTGGCTGTTGCCAGTACTGCCTGACTGGCCTTCATTCCGGTGGCACATAGAAGCACCCACTACACTCTCGGAGTGGTTGGCATTAGGAAGGGCATCCAGCTGTAGAAACTCTGCCAAATCAGATTGGAGCCTGGTGCAGCCATCTGGTTCGCCAGTCCTCACTCAAATCGTCCAACCCATGCTAGCATGGAAAACGGACGTTAAATGATGATGATGATATATATATATATATAGATATATACATATATATATATATATATATATATATATATATATATTCACACACACATACGTACCATAAACATTATGTTTACAGAGTATATATTTACAATATTTATATAACTCTTTTTTTTTTTTGTTCTCTTTTTACTTGTTTCAGTCATTTGACTGTGGCCATGCTGGAGCACCGCCTTTAGTCGAGAAAAATCGACCCCAGGACTTATTCTTTGGAAGCCTAGTATTTATTCTATCAGTATTTTTTGCCGAACCGCTAAGTTACGGGGACATAAACACACCAGCATCGGTTGTCAAGCGATGTTGGGGAGGACAAACTCAGACACACAAACACACACACACATACACACACACACACACACACACACACACACACACACACACACACACATATATATATATATATATGCATATATACGACGGGCTTCTTTTCAGTTTCCATCTACCAAATCCACTGACAAGGCTTTGGTTGGCCTGAGGCTATAGTAGAAGACACTTGCCCAAGGTGTCATTCAGTGGGACTGAACCTGGAACCATGTGGTTGGTAAGCAAGCTACTTACCACACAGCCACTCCTGCACCTATATATACATTATTTAGCAGTATTTTCCCTCTTACTTCAGTCATTAGATTGTGGCCATGCTGGGGCACTGCCTTGAAGAATTTTCACTTGAATGAATTGACCCCAAAACTTATTTCTTTTTTTACTCAACCACTAAGTTATGGGGACATAAACACACCGACACTGGTTGTCAAGTAGTGGTGGAGGACAAACACACACACACACACACACACACACACACACACACACGTGTTCTGAGTTTAAATGATGCCAAGGTTAACTTTATCTTTCAGGTCAATGAAATAAAGTAAAGGTCAAGTGCTGGGGTCAATGTAATTGACTTATCCCCTCCCCTCAGAATTGCTGACCTTGAGCCCTGCAAGATACTGGTGTGACCCTGCTCCCCTACTTTAATGGGGGAATGTTGTGATCTCAGTCACTTAAATGCCATGGAAAACAGATAACTGATCTTATGAATCATGGCGCTCAAGAACAGTATAACCCCCACCCCCACCAATGCATTTGTGTGTGCCTCTGTGTGTGTGTGTGTGTGTGTGTGTGTGTATGTGCATGTATCTTCTTAATATCAGAGATATGACACTTAGTGTAATCAAAAATTAAGCCACAACACAAATAAAAATACTGTAAACAGTCCAGAAAATTAATGTCATCTCAGCTCAAACATTTAAACAATTTCCTGTTGTTGAGGAAACCAAAGATAAGCGAGCGTAGGATTTCGTTTTTAGTTCCTCATCCTTATTCCCTCAATTTATCAACCAAACTTTTCAAATGTCCACACTGTAAATCTGTCTTTGAAACCTTTAGGGTTGTGTTTAATTTCTATTTAATTTATGGGTTAGACAAAAAAAAAATGAATGATGAATTTTATTTGTAATTGTAGAGTGAAAGATACATGTCAGCCATTCATCATATGATCACATGATCAACCAGACTATTGGATGTTGTTAAACATCACTGGTCACAATGCACTTTGCATAATTTTAGTGCAGATGTGGTGTGCAAGATGCTAGCTTCATTTCTTTTAAGCCTACGCATGTCCTCAGCAGTCACAGCCCATGTTTCACTGCCATGTAGCACAGCTGTTCACACACAGGCATTATAAACCCACCTTTCACTCTGCGGTTGCCAACAGAGGTTGGAACTCTCTGAACTTTGCTCAGCCTGTTCTTATTCTTGCAGCTACACTCTCAGAGCATCCATCTCTGCTACTGACTTGATCATCTAGATAACAGAAGCTATCGACTACCTCTAGCATACACCTGGCCTTTTCTGTCCATTTTTAGTATTTATTGCACCTGTGCACCTTCTACACATGAAAACTATTTTCCCAGTTAACCTTCTTCTGATATTGCTGCACCTCTCCTGTGTCCATAGCTTGCACTTGGTACATCTTATGGGATTTCTGTCTACATCTTTCCTGCAGATCAAGCAGGGCAGTCTACCTGAGGGGATTTGTGGTTTGTCTACCTTCCTACTTACTAAGACTTTGTTTTTTGCTAGGTTAACTCTAAGGCCCTTCGATTCTAGACCTTACTTCCACACCTGAAACTTCTTGTCTAGTTCTGGTAGTGATTCAGCAATAAGAACAAGGTCATCAGCACAGAGGAGCTCCCAGGGGCATCCTGTCTTGAATTCCTCTGTTATTGCCTGGAGGACTATGATGAACAAGAGGGGGCTGAGGACTGATCACTAGTGAACCCCTACTTGTAGCCTGAATTCATCGCTATATTCATTGCCAACCCTCACCTTACTGACAGCATCCCTGTACATGGCTTGTACAGCCCTCACCAACCACTCACCTATCCCTAGTTTCTGCCTTGACAACCAGATGAGGGATTGAGAAACCTTGTCAAAGGCTTTCCCCATGTCAACAAAAGCCAAGTACAGAGGTTTTAAATATAGACGGGGACAGACACAGTAACATACTAACACACACATATATCTGATGGGCTTCCACACAGTTTCCATCTACCAAATTCACTCACAAGGCGTTGGTCAGCTTGAGGCTATAGTAGAAGACACTTAGACAAGGTGCTGTACAGTGGGACTGAACCTAAAACCATGTGGTGGCAAAATGAGCTTCTTAACTACACAGTTATGTTGGCACCCAATAAAAGTGTATGAATTAGCATCTAATTAAAGATGTAATAATCGGACATTCGTTAGCATAAATAGAGAGAGAGAGGGGAGAGAGAGAGGTGGGAGAGAGAAAGAGAGGAGAGAGATGTCTTATGTGAAAAGAAGCCACCAAAGAATCATTACTCACCCATTTGGTAAAAATGGAGTTGATGTAGAATTAATCACGCCACTAATCCAAAAACGGTTGGGATCCTGAAAGAATAAAAGAAACACAAGGTTTATTTTACAAAAATATTTTTATACATTTATTCATGAGAATAACAGAATATGGAAAACAGGAAAAAAGCTTAGTGACAGGAAGACTCTAAAGTCTTGCATTAAATAAATATCTGCCAAAAGCCATGCTAGCCAAACTGACATTAAACAAGGAATGGTAATGTATGAAGCTATCTCCATGATGGGTTATTTTGTCAACATCTATTCAATTTTAGAATGTTTCATATAAAAGTTACAAGTTTCTGAAGATTTGGTGATTAGTCTTGATTGTGAAAGACACCCATGACTCTGGTGGCGGCGGTGGTGGAAGTGGCGTTAAACTGGGCAAAAGTTTAAATCAACTACACAACAGATTAAGTCCACAGAGATTAATCTACCAATAGATTAAGTGTACTTCAGTAAGATTTGAACTTATAATGCAAAGAGCAGGAACAGATGTCACAACAAACCCTGTTCCAAGGCTCCAAGTCCACCATAAATCTACTGTCTCAGACTGAGATGAGAAAAACAGTTTTAATAGTCGACCAATATTAGCGCTGGAAGTAATGCAGGGAACTGGACAGAATTGTTAGCATGCTGGACAAAATGTTTAGTGCCATTTCATCTGTCTTAACCCTTTTGTGACCAACCCAACCGAAATCACCTCTGGCTCTGGCTCTGTAGTACAAATGTTTTGAATTAAAATCCTCCACCAAACTTTAGTCACAATTTATGTTCCAAACACTAGCTTAATGATAACTAAGTTATTTTACTAAATTCTTTGTTATATTTAAAACTAATTGAAAGAAACACAGAGCATCTCAACAGAAATATGGTAACAAAAGGATTAAAATATACAACAGAGAAACAATTCTTAACCCTTTTGATACCAACCCAGCTGTTTAACGCCCACGTTCCATGCTAGCATGGGTGAGATGGCTTGCCATGTTTACAAAGAATAAGCCCTGATTTGTTCAACTAAAGGCGGTGCTCCAGCATGGCTGCAGTCAAATGACTGAAACAAGTAAAAGAATAAAAAGAATATTGCTGGGAGAGTTGGGGGAGGGGGAGGCTAGCCCTTCCTTCTACAAGTCAGAGCCTTTCCAAATGCCAACCGAGTTTACAGTGTGGACTAGGTGCTTTTAAGTGGCACCCACACTGACAGGGTCACCAAGTACCTTGCAAGACTAAAAAAAGAAAAAGGTATTAGTGATGGTGGCAGC
>NC_142930.1:164486481-164522670 GCF_046866305.1 Octopus bimaculoides
CCTCAGCCCAGGTCTTCCTGGGCCTACCTCTTCCACGGGTTCCCTCAACTGTTAGGGTGTGGCACTTTTTCACGCAGCTATCCTCCTCCATTCTCACCACATGTCCATACCAGCGCAATCGTCTCTCTTGCACGCCACAACTGATGCTTCTAATGTTCAGCTTTTCTCTCAAGATACTTACACTCTGACGGGTATTCACATTGACATTACACATCCAACGGAGAATACTGGCTTCATTCCTTGCGAGCTTACGTATGTCCTCAGCAGTTACAGCCCATGTTTCACTGCCATGTAGCATGGTTGTTCGTACGCATGCGTCATACAGTCTGCCTTTTACTCTGAGTGAGAGTCCCTTTGTCGCCAGCAGGGGTAAGAGCTCTCTAAACTTTGCCCAGGCTATTCTTATTCTAGCAGCTACACTTTCAGCGCACCCACCCCCACTACTAACTTGGTCGCCCAGATAGCGGAAGCTATCGACTACCTCTAGTTTTTCACCCTGGAATGAGATAGAAGTTGTTTCCTGTTTGTTTGCAGTCTTTATTGCACCTGAACATCTGCCACAAACAAAAACTAACTTGCTAGTTAACCTGCCTTTGATGTTGCTATGCATGGTTAAAAAAGCTTGCACCCCAACTGTGGAGTCTCAAGTTCAATCCAACTGTAGAGCACCAAGGGCAAGTGTCTTCTGCTCTAGCCCCAGGTCAATCAGAGCCTTCTGAATGGATTTCACAGAAGCAAAGTGAAAGATACCTGTCAGATTTATAAATATTTATGTGGGTAGACTGGAGCCTGGTGCAGCCTCCTGGCTTCCCAGACCCCAGTCGAACCGTCCAACCCATACCAGCATGGAAAACGGATGTCAAACGATGATGATGATGATGATGATGTACCTTTTTATTCTGATATGTCACTGACCATCCCTCCAATAGTGCTGGCTGTTATTGCAGTGACTCATCCAGCAGGGAAAGTGGATGTAACACATTCACGGTACACATACACACAAACACACACACAAGCGTGCACGCACACACACACACGCACACACCAACTGGGAAACATTTACATCAGGGCTCCCCAAACATTTTAGACCATCGACCCCCTTCAATGAATTCTTGACCCCCTCATCGACCCCCCCCCCCCCAAGCATGTACAAGAAAATAAATAAATAATAATAATAATTAAGTAGATATGCATTTATCAACCACTTGAATAGTCCCATCGACCCCTAGGGGTCAATATCGATCACTTTGAAGACCTTTGATCTACATCTAAATAATTCATATTTCAACTCTCTCTCTCTCTCTCTCTCTCTGAAGAGTTTCATCTTTAATTTTTTTAAATTTTTACTTGTTTCAGTCATTTGACCATGGCCATGCTGGGGCCACACCTTGAAGAATTTTTTGTCGAATGAATCTGCTCCCAGTACTTTTTTTAAAAGCCTGGTCCTTATTCTATCAGTCTCTTTTGCCAAACTGCTAAGTTACTGAGATGTAAACAAACCAACACCAGTTGTCAAGCAGTGAAAGGGACAAACACTGACAAAAAGACACACACACACATACGTACATACATAAATATACACGCAAGCTTCTTTCTGTTTCCATCTGCTAAAATCTATTCACAAAGCTTTGGTCAGCCCAAGGCTATAAGAGAAGACACTTGCCCAAGGTGCCATGCAGTGGGACTGAACCTGGAGCCATGTGATTAGGAAGCAAACTTCTTACTACACAGCCATTCCTGCATCTGATAAGAAATTAACTATAGTCTTCCATACTTACACATCTGTATTCGTGGCTTCCATACCACAACTGGTCGTCCTCTTCAGTGAGTAAAGAAGAGGCGGCATGAATAAATATGCATAGATCTTTAATTACAGTCTTCCATACACGCACATCTGTAATTACAGTGTTCCATACTTTCACATCTTTAATCCAATTTGCAGGTTATATTACATTGAATAATAAAATAACATTGTTTGTAACTCTATTTCAACTGACCACCACCACCACCACCATCACCACCGCTACTACTACTGCTGCTGCTGCTGCTGATACTAATAGTTTGAGCAAAAGGGGGAGCCTCTACACTGTCACATGACTTATTAGAAACAGCAGCTAAATCAAACCGTTTTAAACAAGGACACACTAGAAAATGAAATGGTTAGCCATGGCTGGAATGCCTTTGATCATAGGTTTACTCGATCAGGGTTGACCCAGGGCGAAATAATAGCAACAACAACAACAACAATATAAGATTAAACCGCATTAATAATCCCTAAATTAATCCCATTTAATGAGGATTAATAACGTAATCCCTCCCCCGCTTACACACACGCACACGCACTCACTTTCTCTCTCACACACACACATATATACACACACACATATATATACACACACACACATATACATCCATATACACACACACTGAAACACTCATATATCGTTTACATTATATATGTATACGCACATGTGCGTGTGTGTGCGTGCGTGCTTAACCATACACACATATGTATGTGTGCACACATGCACACTTGTATACACACGTGTGTGCACGATCGCGTTACTTTTATGACTGCAATTTACCACGGCCAACAACGTCGCCTTCATCATCATCACCGACATCATCACCGTCACCACCACCACCAACATAACCACTACCACCACCTCTGTCGCCACCGCCGCCGGTTCCATCCTTACAACAGGTTTGGCTCGTGACTTGAGATTTGTGGAAGGCAGAGAAAGAGAGCAGCGCGGAGTTTCTTTCAAGGGAGATCAAAGGGAGAGTTTGGCAGCGAGGTGTGCGTGTATGCGTGTGTGTGTGTGTGTGTGTGTGTGTTTGTTCCCCCACCACCCACCGTCGCTTGACAGCAGGTGCTGGTTTGCTCATGCTCCCCCTCCCCCCAATAGCTTAGCGGTTCGTCAAAAGACACCGATAGATTAAGTACCAGACTTAAAAAAAAAAATTTTTTTAATGAGTACCGGGGTCGCGATTCGTTCGATAAAAACCCTTCAAGGCAGTGCCCCAGCATGCCCACTCTGCATCGTATTTACACACACACACACGCGCGCAAGCACACGCACACACACACACACACACACACACACATACTTAGAGCGAGAGGGGGAGGAGACAGACAGATTTAGGTGTCTATGTGTAAAAGAGATGTGATGTTCACATCAATCGTGTAGCAGCTTCAACGTATATTTTAGTGCATATGGTGATGATGATGATGAGGAGGAGGAGGAGGAGAAGGAGGAAGAGGAGGGGAATAAATCAATATCAAGGGAGTTGTCATTTAGCCCTAGGCCAGCCGTGTTTGAGGAAGCCTATGATGAAAGGCGTTCCACTCACGAACATCCTGTGTTTTATTCAGTGCACTTAACACCAGATATTTAGAATCTAAAGTCTTTCTTTTAAAACACGGTAGTGTGTGGAGTGAAGGAGATTTAGCTATTGTTTCTATGACATCGAACCACTACGCGCGAGCGCGCACGCACACACACACACACACACTGAACTAGACAGACAGAAAGACAGACAAATAGATAAACAGACAGACAGGCAGAAAGAGAGAGAAAGAGAGACATACAAAACAGATAGATAAATAGATAGATAGATAGATAGATAGATAGATAGAGAGAGAGAGAGAGAGAGAGAGAGAGAGAGAGAGAGAAAGAGAGATAGACTGACCGGCAGAAAGAGAGAGAGAGATACAGACATGCAAACAGATATATAGACAGAAGGATGGATGGATGGAGAGAAAAAGAGACAGATAGACAGACGGATATATATATATATATATATATAGAGAGAGAGAGAGAGAGAGAGAGAGAGAGAGAGAGAGAAAGACAGATAGATTGATAGATAGACAGACAGACAGACAGACAGACAGACAGACATATAGATAGATAGAGAGAGAAAGAGAGAGAGAGAGAAATCTTGAGGCAAGTTCTAGGCCCTGGACTTATTGAGGATAAGAAACTCAGGATTTTGTGGTATAAAATGCCTTTGTCCACCATCCCCACCACCATTCCCACCACTAGCACTCTCACTATCATGAGTATACAAGAAGACCATGACCATCAACCACTGCAACCACTACCACCACCACCATCATCATAACCACTAGCAACAAATTGACCGCCACCTCAAAACAACCAACAGCACCATCAACCATCACAGCCACGATTAGACTACCGTCACCAACATCAGCATCACCACCACCGACAACAACACGACCACCACCACCACCTCAACTAGCATTAATATCACCACTACCAACACTGCCACCTCAACGACCACCACGACCATCATCAGCATCACCACCAACAACAACACAACGGTCATCATCACCACGAAATCCTTTACAATCTAATATGAGACCAAAATAGAAATCGTTTATACCTGTGGCTATCAACCCCCTTTTTTTTTATTACCTGTGGGCCCTTTTTGACCCCTATCTTACTCAGGTGGACCCCCATAGCCGTTTGATGTTCAAAAAAATCTTATATTTTTATATTTAAATAGAATTGTATAAAAAAGAAAATTGTTAAAATATTTTGTATATTGCTGAAGTATGACGAATTTATTGGAGATAAATTTTAACAGCAAAATCTTGTGTGGACTTCGAAGGGCCATATGGACCCCGGTTGATGTATATACGAATGTTGACATATAAAGATGATCTCGATGGGACGCGAACC
Organism: Octopus bimaculoides; assembly: GCF_046866305.1. Lineage (NCBI taxonomy): Eukaryota > Metazoa > Mollusca > Cephalopoda > Octopoda > Octopodidae > Octopus > Octopus bimaculoides. Next base: position 164,491,188 of record NC_142930.1, read on the forward strand.
CTCAACAATACCAACTAAAACGTGACATCGGTGCTCCTGGAACTTGTTGTTAGAAGTCACAATACCAAGTCTTTATTGTGGAAAAAGCCATTGTCCACCGAATCGATACTGTAAATGATCGGTTCTTGTTTTATCGATTATGGAGAGACGAACGACGAATGACAGTAGTACTAGCTGGATTCGAACCCAGACGCATGGGAAAGAATCACAAACGGCAAAGATTTCTCTAAACAAGAATTCTTTGTAATTTCTACCACCGAGAATGTTGGCCTCATAAAGATAGAGACAATAATTCTTCGTAATTATGGCACAAGGCCAGCAATAATTTTAAAGGGGAACGGGTTTAACCGATTATATCGACCCCAGTACTCAACTGGTACTTTATTTTATCAACCTCTTAAGGATGAAAGGTAAAATGGTCCGCGATGGAATTAGAACTCTGAATATAAAGAGCCGGAGGAAATGCAACTAAGCACACACACACACACACACACACACACACACACACACACACACACATATAAGCACCATTCACTACCCTAGGGTTGTGTGCACTTCCCCCTTCGTATTTTGAAGAGTTGTTAGGTCAGCAGTGTTTGGGGTCTGAAGATACGCCGTAAGGCCAAACCCCTTATGAGCGAGAAACCCAAGGTAACTCCATAAACCGGCCTCCCCCATTATAATATATATATATTATCGAACTCAAAAGGAAGAATGTGTCAAGCATGATTCTGGATGGATTTGAACCCGTAACTTTAAGCAAAACAACGAAATATGAAACACACAACCACAGTCACAGTTTCTTGTTTTCTGAAATATATTTTAAAAAACAAAATGTGGAGAGAAAGAAAAGATAAAAGATAAATAAACTGACAGAAGTTGGTGAAGAGAGAGGAAAATAATTACGTTCTCCCGGAACAATTTCTCGTGACACACATTGTTATTTTCGGTCAGCAATAAATAATATCATACTTACTTATTTTGGCACAAGACTAGCAAATTTTAAGGGGAGGGGGAAATTACATTGACTCCAGTGCTCGACTGGTGCTTTATTTTATCGACCCCGAAAGGATGGAAAGCAAAGTCGACCTCGGCGGAATTTGAACTCTGGAGGAACAATAATATTAATAACAATAATGATAAATTCTCTAGTAATAATAATAATAATAATAATAATAATAATAATAATATAATAAATAGCAATGTTAATTCTTAAATTGCTACAAGGGTAGAAATATTTTGTGGATTCTGGTCAGTATAATCGATTATATTGAGACCAGTGTATTACTGGTTACTTTGTTGATTGCCTGAGAAAAGAATGAATGAAAGTCGTATCACCCACGTCATGTGAACACGGGATAAACTCAACAAATATTTAATGTGCGCGGACGCGCGAGCATGTGTGTGTGTGTGTGTGTGTGCGTGTATACACACGCACATATATAAATCTGTGTATATGCACATGCGTATATATGCTTCTACACACACACACACAGATACATACATACATATATAGTGTGTAATATACATTCATATGTGTGTGTGTGTGTGTGTGTGTTTGTGTGTGTGTGTGCACGCGCGTACTTCGTATACACACGCATCTCCGTATCGAATGCAATCACTGATTAAGGTGTGTGTGTGTGTGTGTGTGTGTGTGTGTTACGAAAATAATCTATACTACTTAAACTGAGAGACTGAGAACGATGACTAATGAGAGAGAGACAGACAGACAGACAGACAGAGAGAGACAGAGACAGAGAGAAAGAGAGAGGGAGAGAGAAAGAGAGAGGGAGAGAAAAAAGAGAGAGAGAAAGAAAGAGAGAGAAGACAACGTCAGGAGAAGGCAGAATTTGAGTTGGGTTTGGAACTGGCGACTGTCGGTTTTGAACTTACCGTTTCTGAATCCATGATCGAGTCAATAAGGCAGATGCAGACGATATGTATGGATGTGTAAGCGTTGTATAATATACGTGTGAGTGTGTGCTTATGTGTACATATATATGTGTGCGAGTATTGACAAGATTTGCAACAGTTCTTCTCAACAGACCGCAATTCTCAAACTGAAGATCAACGCTTCGCTCAGTCCCTCTCTCTTTCTCTCTCTCTCACACACACTACTCTGTCTGTCTCTCTTTCTGCCTGTCTATCTACCTATTTTTCCCCCTCTCGTCTGTCTGTCTGTCTATTTCTCTTCTTATTGCGTTGGTTACAGTAATCGTAGCGACGACGGCGTGAAACTTTCTCACATACATACATACATACATGCATGTATATATGTATGTATGTATATATATATATATATATACACATTGACGAGCACGTATGTACGGAATGCGGCAGAAAAACCTCACATATTCTTTCTACACGACCAAGAATTGTGAATCTGAAAGAGTTTTTTTTTTTTTGCCGCACCTGCACATACATACACACACACAAACACACACAAACACTCATACACACACACACACACACACGCTCAAACACATACACACACGCACATACACATACACGCACGCACACACACACGTACGAATGCCTACGCCTATCGATATGCAACCGGGTACTTTATCAGCAATCGCAGCAGGTGGTGTAAATTACCCCGTGTACTCTGCTAACACACACACACACATAGACACACACACACACACGCATACACACACATACACACACACGTACACGTACACGCACGTACGTTAGAACTAAACCTTCCCTGTCTCATGAAAAGATGAAATTGGTGGAGCACCAACTCCTCATATGTGCGTGTACGAATGCACGCCTGTGTATTTGTAAACACAAATCTATATAGAAATATCAACGTGCGCGTGTGTATGCATGCATGCATGTATGTATGTATGTATGTATGTACAAAATTATTTTTAAGTGCTTTTGAGCTTGGGTGCTGCACCAAAGTGGTCTCTTGTTCCTATTCAAGTGGAACAAAACTGCCTAATGAGAGCGCCCCTCCCCCCGTCCTCCTCTACTATACATCACGATCCTATAAGACATTCTGGACCCCAACAAGCCGTACGACCGACAGCATCTAAATTAGGAGCTCTGTGTGTGTGTGTGTGTGTGTGTGTTAAACGACAATGTGGAATGTGTGTGAAGAACGGAGAGAGAGAGAGAGAGAATCAGACAGACAGACAAGCAGGCAGAGACAGACAAGCAGGAAGACGGACAGACAGACAAGTAGGCAGACAGAGAAAATGCGCGTGTATGAGTCGGGTGCAACAATGAACTGTAATGTGTGAATGTGTGCTTGTATGTGTGTATGTGTGTGTGTGTGTGTGTGAGAGAGAGAGGAAGAGAGCGTAATGCTTCAGCGATATAGCGTGTGCGCCTGTGTACGCGTGTGTGTGTGTGTGTGTGTGTGTGTGTGTTACTGTAGAATGGTGTGCTGGCACATGCTAGAATAAACTGGAAGAAAATAAATGATGTGAATCAGTCGTGAAACACCACACATCCCTCCACATCCACCCCTTGAACTTGTCTATAAAAATCGATACACCCAAATATACATATACATAAGTATCATATATATATATCATATATATATATATATATATATATATATATATATATATATATATATATATATATATATATATATATATATATATACCTACGTAATCGATATATATACTTAACATATGTGGATGTAAGCAAATACTCGTTCTATCGTATGAATTTCCTTCTCTACAATTGTATTTATTTATATGCATTTTCACTTCCGGGTGACTGGGTCGATTGGCGCCTCGCATTTGCAGTTCTGTCTTCCCTTTACGATAACTGCAGAGAACTTTGTGCTATTACACACACACAGAGGGAGAGAGAAAAAGACGGATATATATATATATATATATATATTATATATTATATACACACATTGTTTTACTTGTTTCAGCCATTTGTCTGCGGTCATGCTGGAGCACCGCCTTAAATGGTTTTAATCGAACAGATCGACCCCAGGACTTAGCTTTTAAGTTTAGCGCTTATTCTATCCACTCCTTTAGGCCGAACCGCTAAGTTATGGGGACGTAAACACACCAACACCGGTTGTCCAGCAGTGATGGGGGTACAAAGATAGACACAAAGACAGATATACATACATAACACACTTAGTAGCGTTAAGAAAGAGTTGTGGGTTCGACTCCCACGTGGATAAGAAAGCCTGCTTTTTTCTGTCGAGAGCTTGCGAAGACCTGTTGGGGCTAGTGAGATCGAAACTGAACCAAATTTGATGACTGGCACCCGTGCCAGTGGAGCACTAACAGCACCATCTGAGCGGGATCACTGCCAGAGAGAGGTCTCGCTCCCGTGCCGGTGGCATGTAAAAAGCACCATTTGAGCGCGATCGTTTCCAGCTTCGCTTTACTGGCACTTGTGCCAGTGGCATGTGAACAAAACATTGGCTGACTCCTGTGCAGGTGGCACATAAAAGACACCATTTGAGCGTGGCCGTTGTCAGTACCGCTAGACTGGCCCTCGTACCGGTGGCATGTAAAAGCACCCACTACACACTCGGAGTGGTTGGCATTAGGAAGGGCATCCAGCTGTAGAAACTCTGCCAAATCAGATTGGAGTCTGGTGTAGCCATCTGCTTCGCCAGTCCCCAGTCAAATCGTCCAACCCATGCTAGCATGGAAAGCGGATGTCAAATGATGATGATGATATGATGAATAAAACAGCTCTTGTATCTATTTGTGATGAGAAGCGACTATCTTGGACATGAAAGGGTTTCAATTGGTATGTGTTTGAGATATAATGAAGTGAATTTTGATGGCTGTGGATTGCACTTACTTGATTGTCTCATCCATTAAAGTGTCTTTGTTGCTTTTTAATTGTAATTGATGTATCACTGGATAACTAACGCTCATACTCATAAAAAAACATTTGAATTAATTTTAACAATCCAACCGTCCTTTCACACAGGATTTCGTCTTTCTGAACTGAGGGACCCTGAAGTGACTTATATATAATGGGACTGTCATTATATATATCAGAAAAGATATATGTAAGTCAAAACAATTTGTTGGCCTTTTATGGTTTTTATAATTATTTATACAATATTATGTTATATATTATATTCATAGTATTTAATGTAATATTGTAATATAAATAAATTACTGGATTGTCAGTAGAATATCTCTATATTTAATTTATCTTTACATATATATATATATATATATATATATGATGGGCTTCCTTCAGTTTCTGTCTACCAAATCCACTCACAAGGCTTTGATCAGCCCGAGGCTATAGTAGAAGATACTTGCCCAAGGTTTAGAACCATGGCTTAAGTATGATACCATAAATGGTAAAGGCCAGCTACAAGAAATTAATTGTTTCGCCATAAAAGGCAGTGACACCTCCATGAACATGGTTTAACCAATCAGATTGGCTCATGTGTAACCAAACAGTGGTAGACTTGAAAGAAAGTTTTATGAATTTTCTTGCTAAATAGTTCTGCAGAAGGTTCTAGAACTTTGGCTAAACATTATAAAAGTTGGGACACTGAACTCCCAAGCAGAACAACTTCAGATGCTACACAGAACTTTGTCAATCAGTTTTGTCACAAAGGTGTCCTCACTTTTCTACTTTGTTCTTTCTTTAATAAACATGAACAGCTTTTGTATAAATAAGTAAAATATATTTTAAGCAATAAAGATTTTTAACTATCACATTCCCTATCCCATGTAAGCCTTTTCATTCAAATATTTATAGTACAGACGTAAATGTTTTGGGTTATAAAAACCATCGAAACAAATAAGAAATATTAGTGTGTTTGGTCATTCTCACCTTCACACACAGCCTACCTAATAATGTGAATTACCAACAATAATTTAATGACAAACTTGCACTAAAATGGATAACCCGACTAAAAATTAATATGAAAATTTGATGGAAGGTTCTAATTTCAACCACTGAAAACCAGAAAGTTCATATCATAAAACCAAGGGTGGTCTCAGCAAGGTTGGTATTAAAAGGAAAGTTTACTGGTTAAACCCGTCAAGAAATATATACTTAAATTTAGACACAGGCATAGTTTTGGTGAAAAGAAATAAATAAATGGAGTAAAAGTATTAAATAGGAAAGTCTAAATAGCCAAAAATGTGAAAAATAGGTTGATGCCACTCCCAGCTGTTGGCATATATCCTGGTTAATGCAAAAGTACAATTACAATAGATCTTTTATCTCATGCAGTCAGCTTTTATTTGCTTCATTGACAACATGGTACAAGATATAGTTGTGTGGTTAAGACATTCACTTTACTTTGCAACCATGAGATGCTGGGTTCAAGCCCACAACTATCTTGGTACTTCAATATCTTAGAGGTCAATGTCACTGGCAATTTGAGCAACTGTTTTCTTCCAGAATCTGTTTCACAGAATGCTTAGTGAATAGAATTTGGTACACTGTGTGACCCCCAGTACTATTGACCATGGGGACTGCAACAAAAGTGAAATGCAAATTTAGTTATATTAAACATGCTTAGTTATATATGTTTGACGCGCTGGTTTTTTTGCTATGCGACATCAATCTTCTTTTGACATCTGTCTTGAAGGACAATGGTGTTTGCTTCATTGGTCAGTTACAATCACACTGACATGATTTCCCCAGGGTCTGATCCTGTACTGGTTGTATGGAGATCCTGGGTTACAACCCAAACAACAGAAACCCCTTCTCAACTTCACTGGAGTGCTCCAAAGAATGGAAATAAAACATGTGTGTGTGTGTGTGTGTGTGTGTGTGTGTGTGTGTCTTTTATCTTTTACTTGTTTCAGTCATCCCACTGCAACCACGGTAGGACACCACCTTGAAGAATTTTAGCTGAACAGATTGACCCCCGATATTTGTGTGTATTTAGATTAAGCCTGGTACTTAATCCATTAATCTATTTTACTGAACTGCTAAGTCATGGGGGCATAAACACACCAACACCAGTTGTCAAGCAGTGGTAGTGGCCACACACACATACACATGATGGGCTTCTTTTAGTTTCCGTCTACCAAATCCACTGACAAGGCTTTGGTTGGCTCAAGGCTATAGCAGAAGACACTTGCCTAAGTCGCCATACAATGTGTATGAACCCAGAACCAAATGGTTGGGAAGAAAATTTCCTACCACACAGCTATACCTGCATATATATATATATATATATATATATATATATATATATAGATAGATAGATAGATAGATAGATGGCTGTAGTGGTTGCACTTGCTGACCTGACTGCATTGTATTCATTGAGGAGGGGCCTGCTGCGAATAAGGTCAAACCAAAGAACCCTCCTACCCACCCAGACATCTGCAGATTCACATAGCAAACATAAGTCCAACATCACCACACACACCTCCACCTCCTTACAACCACCATCCCTTCCTTTCTTTCTATCACCTTCCACCCCTCCCCCACCAAATACACACAGAAATACCCACATACCCCCAATCAATCTTCTCATTGGTCAAAATTGATTAACAACCCTCGGTTAAACATTCATTAATGTTATTTAGTCCGAAGAAACGAATGCATGAATATGATCCACCCAATGTCCATGGATACTACAGACTGCACTGTAATCGTCCCAGGAATACACAGAGTACGATCTTAAAAGAAACATGTGCTTTGTGGAAACGTATGTAGCAATGCATTAAAACATTTCTAAATTCCATCTAAGGATTATTGTTGTTTTAACTATGTTCATCCTACATTATATTGGTGCAGCTCGGTGTGACCCCCAAAAACTGGTATCAGCAGCTAGCATTGTTATACTGTAGCCAGCATAATAGAATAGGGGCTTTTATATGCATGTTCAAAACATTTCCCATAACGAAATTAAAGGATATACATACACATATATATATACATGTGTGTGTGTGTATAAGTATGTATGTATATATATATATATATATATATATATATATATATATATATATATATATATATATATATATATATATATAAAATTCTATATACACACACATTGTTTGTAGTCTCTCAAGTCTGAGAAAAACAATTCCACAAAATCTGGCTGAACAAGCAGCAGATATGATTTGATAATGGTGATCAAACGTTTGTGCAGTAGATGAGCTCGCTTCTTTCATCAAATCAACAATGACTGTACAACAGATGTATTAATGCATACAGCATGAAACCAAACAAAAAAAAAAAAAAAAGAAAAATCTTCTCCATTTTACAGGTTAGTAAACACTTCAACAGCAAATGTAGTGTGGAAACCAACTAAAAAACAGAAAATTATAAAACATTAGCTACATAACTACGCCCTTGTTACCTGCCTAACTTGGCCATCAAAAGCCATGTAAAATATGGAGGATTTTTCTGCCACACCCTGCATATATCACGGATGTCTCCTTTGTATTTAAGACAGACAGTTCAAAGCCAGACTGAAACTATAAATATTAATGATTGAATATAAAAAGCTAAATGATTTCCAGTTCGTTCTAAAAATACTAACTAGATGCATGAAATTCGTTGATACATAATTAATTAAATGGATACTATTTTAGCATTTGACTGGCACAATTTCTATGTCTTTTAATTTCAGTAAATAATCAGACAAATTTCCCCATACCTACCTCTCCCCAACTCTCTTTAGAACTAGAAAGACTCAGAGAAATAAACCAACCTGGAAGAGAAGACTATGGAAGCTCAAAGACCCAGCAAACAGACAAAAATTTGGAGATTTACTAATAGAAGCTTCTGATGAAAGATTGGAAGAGTTGGGGACATATAGCTTAGAGGACAATTGGAAGTTCTTGGTGGACAATCTACTGAGGGCTATGGATGAAATCTGTGGTTGGTGCAGAGTTCCAGCTTGACCAAGGGTGATATGGTGGTGGAGCAAGGAGGTTGAGAGTGTTATAAAAGCAAAAAAAAACAGGCCTGGAAAGACTAGAAAAATGGTGGAAGCAGAGAATTATATCAGGTAGCCAAAAGGACAGCTAAGTGTCAGGTTTACAATGCAAAAAGAATGGCAGAAGGTAAGAGGTATGCCAGTGTTCTACATCATGAGGATCAGAGGTGTGAGGTGTCCAGGATTGCAAAGAAGTGTATCAGAGAGAAAAGAGATGTGGTGGGTAAGAGATTTGTGCGAATGGATAATGGTATGCTTGCACTTAGTGACTCCGAGAAGAAAGATGCATGGAAGTGTCAATATGAAAGGTTATTAAATGTGGAAAATGAATGGGAGAAGGAGTGTCTATCAAATATCCAACCAATTGAGGGACCAGCCATCAGAGTTGATAGCAGCATAATAGATAAGGTAATTAAGGACATGATGACAGGGAAAGCCCCTGGGCCATCAGGAATCACAGCCAAGGTAATTAAAATTTCTGTTGGTGTAGGATACAGTCTAGTCACCTATATAGTTAATGAGGTTATTCAGGAAGGCACTACGATGATGTGAAACACACACACACATACATAAGTAGTATGTATATGCTGTATTTATTCATGTATAAGTTTCACTCGTATATAAGCCACATCCCAAAATGAGTGTTACACCTTGATACAAAAGATTTTCCCCATTCAAACTGATTTCAGTTTTGCCCTATGTGTAAGTCACACCCCAGATTTTTCCAGTTAGAATCAAGAATAAAATAGTCTGACATATTTACATTAAAAACCAGTGTATATATATATATATATATATATATATATATATATATATATATAGATATACGTGTGTCTGTTTTTGTATTATTAACCTGAAGTTATTCACTTTAAGTAAGCTTAACAAAAACAAAAGACCATTTACAAATGGATGACCTGATACTAAAAGTAGGGTCGTCTTTACTGTAAAATTTGAGATTCTTCTGTTTGACTCACAAAGTTTGATTCTTTATGACATTTTCTACACAAATGTAGTTCTGAATACTAATCATGAAGGTCACATTATTATTATTACCTCCACCTAGGCAAAGCTGGAGGTATTGTTTTCAGTTGTGTTTGTTTGTTTGTTTGTTTGTCCGTGGACAAGATAAATCAAGAACTGCTGAATGGATTTGGATGAAACTTTCAGGGATGTTTGGCCTTGTGACTGGCACTAACGGATTAAACTTTGGGATCGATCTGGTACCGGACAAGGATTCTGTATTATTTTTCTGGATTTTTAATTGATTTTTGAGAGCAGTCGAGTTCATTTTTAGTATTCTCATTTGTGAGTGCATTCAAGTTTATTACAGACTAGCAGAAATACCCGGCGTTGCCCGGGTTAAAGAGAATAATGAAATCTAAAAACGCCGTCTAGACTACGCATCATCTTTATATATAGAGATGTATATACACACACGCACCCAAACACACGTATATATATGTATATCAATATAAATATATGAAAGTCAATGAAGTTTCGTAAAAGAAGGTGATCATGTACATACTTTCTTGCTGTTGTGATTATAACACCTCGTTGTAAACTATGTTCCTTGTTTTCCCTTGTGGAGCATATACAAATAGGTTTTTTTTTTGCTGCCCACTCTTGAGCAGCCAACATACAGTTGTCCATGTGAGAAGCAGGGCTCTTCCAAGAGAAGACCAGCTACAGACAGTGTTTGACCCTGAGATTTGCTTATGGACATGGCAAAAGTCACACGAAGGGGGAATTGTAGTCTTCTGAATGTAAAAGGAATGTCTGCTCCTGATGGAGTAAGAGGAATTCTTGGAATAAAGACGTCATCCCCTTTTGCACATCCAGAAAGAATGGTAGCCTCGATAACGTGTGACATCATTTTCTAAATAATGCTCATCTGTTATGTTCGGGTTAAAATTTCATCAACATCAAAAATATATGAATTTTCATGGGAGTTATGGCCGTTATGCAAAGAATATAATTTCCAAATTTCATAAAGATCCATTCAGTACTTTTGACGGTAGTTTTGGATAAGAAAACAAATGACTAATGGGTGTGTTTGTGTGCATGTGTATGTGTGTGTGATGGGTGTATATATGTATAGATATCTGTATGCATGTATATATGTATATATGTGTACATATTACATGTACATCTATATATATATATATACATCTACACATATGTATACATATACATGTATGCATATAGATCTATATCTATCTATATATATATATATATATATATATACATATACATGTACATCTATATGTATACATATACATCTCTCTCTCTCTCTCTTTCTCTCTCTCTTTCTCATTGAAAGTATCTGTCATTACAGTATCGAAATGGTGTACATATACATGTATATGTATACATATACATCTCTCTCTCTCTCTCTCTTTCTGTCTCTCTCTTTCTCTCTTTCTCTCTCTGTGAAAGTATCTGTCACTACAGTATCGAAATGTGATTGTTTCAGTTAGTGGAATAGTTTCATTTTTAAAGTGAAAGTATTTGACATGAGTGTTTTTGTTTCACTTTTGACACGTAATACTTAAATAGTGGAGGAGATATTATGTTGCCGTGTGCTCGAACTCTGCAAGAAGTTAATAATTTTTTTTTACTAAAACACAACTGGAACCCTATGTAAGGCATGTGTAAAATTTGAATGAAATTGGTTGCGTAGTTCTCGAGTTTTAGGGATTCACACAGACAGACAGACAGACAGACACACATTCTCATTTTTATATATATAGATATTCTCATTTTAAAAATCATCTTTGGCTAATCGTTGAGAGGACGTTGGTGTTGCCTCGGCAGAGGTTTGTGCTTTCTGAGTGCTCTTGTTTATTTTGTTTTTATAAAGAAGTTAATAATGGTTTCAAATGGTTGTCAAGCGATGTTGGGGAGACAAACACAGACACAAACATACACACACACATACATACATACATACATATATATATATATATATATATATATATATATATATATATATATATATATATATATATATACATATATACGCCAGGCTTCTTTTAGTTTCTGTCTACCAAATCCACTCACAAGGCTTTGGTTGGCCTGAGGCTATAGTAGAAGACACTCACCCAAGATGCCACGCAGTGGGACTGAACCCGGGTTCAAGCTGTATATATGTATATGTGTGTGTGCATGCACATGTATGTGTGTATATATAGCTTTCTGTTATTCATGGCAGCACAAATTAAGGCACCAGTCATTGACTGAATGGTGGGGGGGGGAAGAAAAAAAATGGCGGCAGCATAATATTTCAATGTCACAATGGTAGTTATTGAAACTGATTGAGCTAGTTCTTCCTGTCTAACTTGAAAAACTCTCCTGTATTTGATCCAATCGGTAAACGTAGAACCGACACAGATAAAAGTCAATCAGTGCTGAAAGACGAGTAATGATATAAGATCGATCGACGAGGCTTGTTTTAGTCAAATGCATTCCACATGCTCCCCCACCCTTTTCCTCCCTCCCTCCTCCGATATTCTGTGACACAAACAGCAACACCTTTCACATGCACCGCAGTCGTCTCAGTTGGTTCCTTCTCTTTTTTTCTTCCTTTTCTTTTTCACCCTTCTTCTCTTCTTCCTTTTGTTACTCTTCTCTTTCTTTCTTTTTTCTTCCTTTTCTTCTCTCTCTTGTTCTTGTTGTTCTTCCTTTCAATCCTCCCCCTCCTCCTCCTCTTCCTCCTCCTCCTTCCTGTGTTTGCTGTTGTGTAGACTGAGATCAGCTGTTGTCAATCTGATCTCAGTAAGACTATGCTTTAGATGGGGGAGGGGTGACTTGAGGAAGATTTAGCTACTATTTCTTGCAGAATTCATATTGGTATAACCATGGTACAACCCCAAAACACTGACTCCCTAGTCATTATCATTAAACGGTAACCGTCATAATGAAAAAGGAGCTTTATTTGCATACCCTTAACGTTCCCATAAACGAATTTAAAAGATTTGGTAGACGGAAACTGAAAGAAGCCTGTTGTATATTATTTTATTCTTTTATTTGTTTCAGTCATTTGACTGCGGCCATGCTGGAGCACAGCCTTTAGTTGAACAAATTGACCCCAGGACTTATTCTTTGTAAGCCTAGTACTTATTTTATCAGTCCCTTTTGCTGAACTGCTAAGTTACGGGGATGTAAACGCACCAACATTGGTTGTCAAGTGATGGTGGGGGGACAAACAGACACACAATCATACACACACCCACACAGACATATACACCCCCCACTCCACACATATATATATATGTATATATATATATATATATATATATATATATATACGAAACGCTTCTTTCAGTTTCCATCTACCAAATCCACTCACAAGGCTTTGGTTGGCTCGAGGCTATAGTAAAAGAGACTTGCCTAAGGTGCCACACAGTGGGACTGAACCCGGAACCATGTGGTTGGGAAGCAAGCTACTTTTGTGTGTCTGTGTTTGTCCGGCCCCTGCCATCGCTTGACATCCAAAGGAAGTTGGTGTGTTTACCTCCCTGTAAGCTAGCGGTTCGACAAAAGGGATGGATAGAATAAGTACTAGGCTAACAAAGAATAAGTCTTCGGGTCAATTTGTTCGACTACAGGTAGTGCTCCAGCATGGCTGCAGTCAATTAACTGAAACAAATAAAAGAATATATATATTTACTGTGCTAGGGTCATGTAAAAAGTACTGGTGCCACATGAGAAGCATTTTGTAAAGTGGTTGGCGTTAGGAAGGGCATCCAGCCATGGAAACCATGCCAAAGGAGACAAATGGAACCTGGTGTAGCCCGCTTTCTTGCTGGCTCCTGTCAAACCGTCCAACTCATGACAGCATGGGAAATGGACATTAAATGATGATAATGATGATGACGATGACGATGTTGGTGCTGGGGCTGCTGATGACAATGATGATGTTGGTGCTGCTGTTGATGAAGATGATATGAAGGTGCAAAGTTCAGTGGCTAGAACATTAAGCTCACAATCACGAGGTAGTGAGTTCGATTCTCAGCCCAGGCTGTGTGTTGTGTTCTTGAGCAAGACACTTTATTTCACGTTGCTCCAGTTCACTCAGCTGTAGAAATGAGTTGTGGCATCACTGGTGCCGAGCTGTATCAGCCTTTGCCTTTCCCCTGGATAACTCTGGTGGCGTGGAGAGGGGAGGCTGGTATGCATAAGAGACCGCTGGTCTTTTATAAACAACCTTGCCCAGATTTGTGCCTTAGAGGGTAACTTTTTAGGGGCAATCCCATGGTCATTTGTGTCCGAAGGGGGTCTTTACCCTTCTACCCTTTACACACACACACACATAGAGATGGATGGATGGATGGATGGATGGATGGATGGATGGATGGATGGATGGATAGAAATATAGATAGATAGATAGATAGGTAGATAGACAGATAAATCGATAGATGGATAGATAGATGGATAGACAGACAGATAGATAGATAGATAGATAAATAGATAGGTAGACATACATACGTACAGATAGACAGACATACATACATACAGACATACAGACATACAGACAGACAGACAGACAGACAGACAGATAGATAGAAAGATGGATAGATAGACAGAGATAAATATTTCATGCTTAAGTGTTTGGAGAAAAGGAGAGAAACATTTTCCAGCAAATTTTGTAAATAAAAAAAAAAAAAGTGAGATAAAAATAGACCAAAAATTCAGCAGAAATAGAAGAAGCTGGAGAAGAAGAAGAAGAAGAAGAAGAAGAAGATGAAGAAGAAGAAGAAGAAGAAGAAGAAGAAGAAGAAGAAGATATAACGAGATTAAAGGAGAGAGAGTTGGTGGTGGTGGTGGTGGGGAGATAGTTCAAACAACATGGCTTGGATATTGAGACAGTGATACGAGAGCTTGAATAATATTCACAGATGCTTTCTATTGCTGTTGTAACAAAACGGAGGAATATGTGCAATATTGGAACAGTGGAATGGTGTGGTCAGTGTAGAATTGTGGCAGTAGGCTCCTGGATAGTAGGGTTGTTGTTGTTGGTGTTGTTTAGCCCCGGGTCAATTCTGACCTGGCAGATTTATGATCAAAGACCTCCAGCTAACTGGGCTCCTGTTGCTGTTGCTATTTAATCCCAGGTCAAACCTGACCCAACAACCCATGATCAAATACATACCACTCATGACCATCCTGTCCTTTCCTCCATACAGTGAACACAGGACTCTATTATCCAAAATGTCCTTTTTTGAGACAAGATGGTAGGGCATGATATGAGAAAGATTTAGCTGCTGTTTCTTATTTCTTTACTGCCCACAAGGGGCTATACACAGAGGGGACAAACAAGGACAGAAAAACGGACTAAGTCGATTATATCGACCCCAGTGCATAACTGGTACTTATTTAATCGACCCCAAAAAGATGAAAGGCAAAGTCGACGTCAGCAGAATTTGAACTCAGAACATAAAGACGGACGAAATACCACTAAACATTTCGCCCGGCGTGCTAACCTTTCTGTCAGCTCGCTGCATGATATGAGAAAGATTTAGCTGCTGTTTCTAGCAGATCAAGTAACAATGCTACAGTTTGCAATGCATGCATGCGAGGTTAGCAGAATGATTAGAGCGTTGGGTAAAATGCCTTGTGGTTTATTTACAGTTTATTTATTTATTTATCTATTTACGGTCCTGTACATTCTGAGTTCAAATCCAGCCATGGTCATCTTTGCCTTTTATCCTTCTGAGATCAATAAAATAAAGTAAGTACCAGACAAATACTGGGGTCCATATTCCTTTGATACATTCCAGATTATTTTATGAATGGAAATAAAGTAGAAAACAAAGATTCTGTGCAGGAGTGGCTGTGTGGTAAGTAACTTGCTTACCATCCACATGGTTCCGGGTTCAGTCCCACTGCGTGGCACCTTGGACAAGTGTTTTCTACTATAGCCTTGGCCAAAGCCTTGTGAGTGGATTTGGTAGACGAAAACTGAAAGAAGCCTGTCGTATATATGTATATATATGTATGTGTGTTTGTGTATCTGTGTTTGTCCCCCCAACATCGCTTGACAACCGATGCTGGTGTGTTTACGTCTCCATAACTTAGTGGTTCGGCAAAAAGAGACCGATAGAATAAATACTAGGCTTACAAAGAATAACTCCTCGGGTCGATTTTCTTCACTAAATGTGGTGCTCCAGCATGGCCGCAGTCAAATGACTGAAACAAGTAAAAGAGTAAGGGTTTTTAACATGTTTTATAACCTGTCCGTCTTTGACTTAGATCTTGTTTAGTGTGTTCCCTTCACTGAAGATCCAGCTGGATTGATGGCTCAAGCTGGCTGACCACAGGGCACATGGTCATGGCAGATGAGGGGGTATCTCGTGAAGATAGGGACTAAGAGGGACTCTACTCAACAAGCTGCCAGGGAGGACCCAGGAATATACCAACAGATGGTGAATGCAGTAGTATACTGCAATGGCGCATACCCCAACGTCTGACCTGACCTGACCTTACAACCTGCATCCCTCCTCCTTTTCTTTCTTTCTCTCTCTGGAAGGACAGACCTATCATTGGTTATAATGCAACCACATGACCTGACCTTACAACCTGCATCCCTCGTCTTTCTCTCTCTCTCTGGAAGGACAGACCTATCATTGATTACAATGCAACTACATTTCTAAGAAGCCCAAACCAAAGCCACTATCTTTTGCCAGACTTTGGCAAAAATGTGCCATGTATCAATTGACAACGAACAACAAGCGCTGATCAGGCCACCGTCAGAGACAAGTCTACAGAGTACAATCTTCAACACTGAAGAAATCAGGAAGATCACGCAAGATCTTGAAGCTAATAAGGCTACGGGTTCTGATCAAGTTCCCACCACAGTTCTGAAGGAATTTTGCATGGAAGTGTGGGACTAGCTGACTTCCTCTGTTATCTATTTCCTCCGTGTTTCACTTGTTTTCCAAACCTGTGACAGATCATCTCTGATCGTAAGAAGGACTTTGGATCTCGTCCAGCAAAATACCTACCAATCTAATGACTCAACATCATCAGTTATAGAACCAATAATCCACCCTAATCCATCTGTTAAGCCATCAGCTTATCCCTGGCAGTCAACTCAACTTTTAGGCAACCATGAGCACATCAATGATAAAGGGAACTTTAAGGAGGCGAGAGACTTTTACATGGTCACAGAACCTAGTAGAAATAACAGCTTAATCTCCCGCAAACCATCATCATCATTTGAAGTTTGTTTTCCATGCAGGCATGGGTTTGATGGTTTGGCAGAAGTTAGCAAGCCTGAGAGCTGCACCAGGCTCCAGTTATCACGGTTTCCACACCTAGATGCCCTTCCTAATGCCAACCACTTTACAGAGTGTATTGGGTGCTTTTTTACATGGTACAGTATGTCCTACTATATCAAAATAGATAATCTCATTGGATAATGTAGTGTTTGATACAGTATAGCTGAAAATAAAATGGGTTGATCATTGCTAAAATTACCCCAAAGCAGGAAGAATTCTTTAGATGGTTTCCATGATGTTTCTGTTGACCAAATTTCATTAATAGGGGTGTGGTTGACATAAAATCATGATAGAAGATACTTGCCTGGGGTACCACAAAGTAGGATTGAACCTGAATCCTCATGGTTGAGAAGCTAATTTATTAACTACACAGTCAGGCCTGCATCGAAAGCCAGTTGGAAAATCAATATCTCATAGGTCGTTGATATTCTCACCCCAATAATTTTATTTTTTTATCAATATTTATTGATATTTTCCCAAACCTATAGTTCAATAATTCATCAATAAAGATATGTTCATATCAGAAATATGGATAGAGATGCAAATAAAGAATGTGAAGAATCGAGGAAATTGGAAATCTATGGATGTAGGTGTGACTGTGTGGTTGAGAAGCTTGCTTCCCAATCATGTGGTCTTGGGTTCAGTCTCACTGTGTGCCTAGCCAACCACAGTCATGTGAGTGGATTTGGTAGGCAGAAACTGAAAGAAGCCTCTATGTGTGTGTGTGTGTTTGTTTGTCTTGAGATCGTATGATAGTTGCAAACAAGCATCACTGTCATAAAAGCAATGTTGTTCATTTCCAGGCTTTCATGGAAAAATAAAATATGTCAAGCCATCGGAAGATATTACCTTTGCTTGGAAACAAGTGAGTATTGGTGACAGGAAGGGCATCTGGTCGTAAAAAATCTGCCTCAGCAAATTCCATCTGATCCATGCATGCTAGTATAGAAAATTGGACATTAAACAGTGGCGGCGGCAGCGGTGGTGGTGAGGGTGAGGAGGAGGGCACAGTTTCAATTTCCATAACTAATTTAGCTTGTATATGGAAAATTCTCAGGTCTCAGTTTTTTTATTCAATTTTGTCCATATATACACCTTCTTTATGGAAGAGAAGCAACACAAAGATTTGACTCCATCAGAAATTCTATTTTATTCCCTTATGAACACAGAGCAGTTATGATTCCAATATTTTACAACAAAATCGTACTTCCATGTTTTATCAAAGAAACTATGGAATTCTATAACCAAACTGATAATTCTCTCAGTCTCTCTATCGGTGATTTTTGATTCTGATCTTCTGAGGTGTTTGGTAAACACACTGAAAACGAAAGTATATGAAACTAATAAAAGATATATTTTTTTCATTGAATACTTTCCTCTTTGATATTTACAGAAATGATTTATAAAGGGTATCTCTCACTGAAATGGTTTAGAACCATATCAAAATAAAGTGATAGAGTTGCTGTGCTTAAATCAAATCAATGCATGTACAGCCATTCCTCTAAGTGGGGACTTTCAGACAGATTTGCATTCATTAATGTATTTATATTGGGTCATCCCATAAATAATGCAATTTTTCTGATTTCATGAACTAAAAGTCGAAGAGGGACAGGATAAACTACCTGCAACAACTTGCTATAAAAGCAGGTAGTAATTTTACCTTGTCTTTATTCTTAGTGCAAGTTTTGAAGAATTTGGTTCGATTTTAGCTGTTATTTTTTCAAAGCTATAATGGAAGTGACAAAGGAGCATATTCGGCATATTTTGCTTTGAGTTCAATAAAAGCAACATCGCAATGGAAAGTGTGAGGAATATCAATGCAGTATATGGCAATCGGACAATAAGCGTAAGCCAGTGTCAATGGTGGTTTCAGAAATTCCAAACCAGAAACTACAGCCTAGAAGATAAGCCTCATCCTGGAAGATATGTAGAGCACGACGAGGACATCCTGAAAACTTTGGTGGGACAAAATTCCATCGTAACTGTTGAGGAACTGGCAGAGAAGCTTGGATTTGGTCCTTCAACCAGTCATTCAAGTCAGCACTAGAAGAAAAACTACCATCTTTGGTTTAAAGACGAAAGGTATTCTTCCATCAGGATAATGCTCAGCCACATATAGCAAGGATGACATTCCAAAAGCTGGAGCAGTTTGAATGGGAAACGATGCCCAACCCACCATATTCGCCGGACATTGCCCCATTTGATTATAATTCATACTGCAGTCTTCGAAACCATTTGGATAGAAAAAATATAAATTCTGCAGATGAGGTTAGAACAGTATTGGAGGGGTATTTTTCATCATGGACAAGTGAATTTTGGAAGAGGGGCCTTGCAAGTGTACCAGATAGTTGGAAGAGCATTGTAGAAAATAAAGGAGAATATAATTTAGATTAAAAAAGAACTTTGTTTCTCTTAATTTTGAAAAATAAAAGAAGTAAAAAAAAAAACGTGTTATTTATGGGATGACCCAATATTTTACAATAAGTGTAACAGATGGTTCTATTATTTTACATTCTCCATCTCTGAAAATCATGCCTTTTACTAATAATATCAATCAGGATGTTGGCATATCTCCACCAATCACCTCTTTTCTGAACCTAAAAACTATTGAAAAGGTTGCAAGACGCAACAAAAATTTTAGAAAAATAAAAAAGAAATAAGTAGAAATTTTACTGGTGTGTTAAATTATAAGGTACCAAAAGAGAATGTCTCTCCCCAGACACAACAGAATATGCTTCAACACACAAACTCACATAAAGAATCTTGCAAAACAAATTCAAAAACAAAATATCTTATTGTAATTTCTATCATTTTCATCTTCACACACAGCTTATTTCATATTGTGGACTAATTAATTGGGGAATTAATAACTAAAACCTACCAAAATAATCACCAAAACTGATTCTCTTTCTCCCAACAAACCAATTTATTCGAAGCTGTTCTTCATTTTGTTTGATCTTAAACTAAGAAAATTTGTGACTTCATGAAAGATTTTCTCAACCTTTTTTTTTTTTCACCTTTTACTTGCTTCAATCATTTTACTGAAGCCATGCTGGAGCACCAACTTGAAGGGTTTTAGCTGAACGAATCAACCCCATTATGTACCTTTTATTTTTTTTTTAAACCAGGTTCTTATTCTGTCGGTCCCTTTTGCCAAACCACTGCCAACAATTGAACTCACAACCTTACAATTGCGAACCTAATACCTTACCACTAAGGCACAGGTTGTTACTGAAGCGTGCCATTATCCACATTGCAACAATCCCAAAACGAACTCTTACAGTATTGAGACATTGTGGAATTACTTACATTGCAGAAATTGCACAGCTAAGTCCTACGGTATTTTCTAGAAGCTGTGTCATTGAGGAGATGTTGCTATTTATTGTCATCTAAAACCGTTTCATTGTTTCCTGTTGGTCATTGACATTTCTGTTTGGTTGATGAAGTGGACAGAGGGGAAGAGGAAGAAGAAGAGGGAATCACTGACATTTTCGTCTTGATGACCACAATATATACGTGTGTGTGAGTGTATGTATATATATATATATATATATATATATATATACATATATGAGCATGTGTGTATGTCTATATATATGTGTACGTCTCTATATATATATATATGTGTGTATACCTACCAATCTATACATAAATACATATATTTATATGTGTGTGTGTGTGTGTGTGTGTGTGTGTGTGTGTGTGTGTACACACATTTAATGTAGCCATTGGTTATGACTGATCAGAAAGTTACCATTGGTTTCATGCCTATTATTGCTCTTAGCAACATGGGCAACTCAACAGACCTGCTGGCTGGAGACACATAACCTCTTTACTAATGGAGGTGAGAATACAATCTTTGTCTGTGTGTGTGTGTGTGTGTGTATATATATATATATATATATATATATATATATATCATCACCGTCATCATCATTATTTAACGTCCGTGCTCCATGCTAGCATGGGTGGGATGGTACCACAAAATCTGGCCAGGTCGAAACCTGCACCAGACTTCTCTGACTGTTTTGGCAGAATTTTTACAGCTGGATGCCCTTCCTAACACTGACCACCCAGCAGAGTGGACTTAGTGCTTTATACATATATTTATATATATGAGGTAAAGGAGTCTTCACCTTGGAATATAAAAATACAATTTTCTTTTGTTTTCATTTCCTTTTGTGGTTTACTTTTTACCTTCTTGCATCGTTCCAACTTTACACAACAACCTTTCTTAAATATATATATATATATATATGCACATCCATAGATACATAAATTTATGTATACATACATGTGTGAGTGTGTATGCACATGCGTGCACCACATAAAATGCAGCTGTGCTTGCACCGCATAAAACACTCCTGTACTGGTGCCTCACGAAAGCAGCCAGTACATTCTGTAAAGTGGTTGGCATTAGGAAGGGCATCCCAGCCATTGAAACCATGCCAAGATAGACAATGGAACCTGATACAGCCCTCTGGCTTACCAGCTCCTCTCAAACCATCCAACCCATGCCATGATGGAAAGCGGATGTTAGATGATGATGATGATGATGGTCTATGTATACATGTATGTGGTTGTGTGGTAAGTAGCTTGCTTATGAACCACATGGTTCTGGGTTCAGTCCCACTATGTGGCACCTTGGGCAAATGTCTTCCACTATAGCCTCAGGCCGACCAAAGCCTTGTGAGTGGATTTGGTGGACAGAAACTGAAAGAAGCCCGTCGTATATATGTATATATATATATATATATATATATATATATATATATATATGCATGTGTGTTTGTGTGTCTGTGTTTGTCCCCCCACCTACCATCACTTGACAACTGATGCTGGTGTGTTTACATCCCCGTAACTTAGCGGTTCGGCAAAAAGTGACCGATAGAATAAGTACTAGGTTTACAAAGAATAAGTCCTGAGGTCGATTTGCTCAACTAAAGGCGGTGCTCCAGCATGGCCGCAGTCAAATGACTGAAACAAGTAAAAGAGTAAAAAGAGTATGTATGTATGTATGTTCCAGTGTCAAAATTTTGCATGCCATGATAAGAATTAGCTAGAATTATAAAGAACACCGGCTTCAATATCGCCAATTATCGATTTTACTCTGGATGAGACGAACCCTGGTTGTGTTGCCTCCCCACCTGAATACATAAACCACTTTCTTTTGGTTGCATGTGCCATGTTCTTTATATTTATTCCTGCAGCTGTTTTCACAATCAATATCTCAGGAATTTACTTTTCACAGAAGCATTAACCCAAAAAAAAGAAAACAAACAAAGAAGTAAAATAACTAAACAAAACTAAATATGTTTTAAAGTATATTGAGCTGTTATTTATTTAATCCAGGTGAGTGGATGTTAAAACAAACATTCTCTTCAGACTGACGCCAATATTTGGTATCTCACTTCCATAAAGTTTTAAAACATGAAATCCATTAGTAAAATTGTTAGAAATCAAAGAATCATAAAATGGATTGATTCTGTTTTAAAGGAGATCAATAATGAAAAATATCTGTTTTTAACAGTTTTGGTTCTCAGGTGAGAGACTTAATCCATCACATGCTTTCAACTCCCACCCTGCCTACCCTAGGGTACCTTTACCAGAGTCTCCTCCATTGTTGCCGTTCAGGGTGGGTGGCAAATCTGAGTACAACTTCTTCCCTTTCTTCCTACTTTTAATTCGTACGAAAGAAAAGAGGATCCTACAACCATGTGGGAGGTGACCATGTGGGAGATGACCATGTGGGAGATGACCATGTGGGAGATGACCATGTGGGAGATGACTATGCTGGACATGGAACAAAAAAGAGAAAGGAGGAGAGAGGTAGGAATTCTATGCTGTGTACTCAATAAAAACTATGGATGCACAAAACATGCATTGGCACCAAAGGCAGACTAACAGAGGAGAAGGACTTTATATGCAAGCATGGCTGTGTGGTAAGGTGCTCGCTTCCCAACCACAAGGTTCTGGGTTCAGTCCCACTGTGTGGTATCTTGGACAAGTAGCACCTACTATAGCCTCGGACTGAACAAAGCCTTGTAAGTGGATTTAGTAGACAGAAACTCAAAGAAGCCTGTCATATATGTGTGTGCGTGCATGTGTATGTGTGTGTCTTTGTGTCTATGTTTATCTCTTACAATCGCTTCACAACCAGTGTTGGTGTGTTTACATCCCCATAACTTAGCACTTAAGCAAAAGATATCAATAGAATAAGTACCAGGCTTAAAATAATTAGCCTTGCAGTTGATTTGTTTGACTAAAACCCTTCAAGGTGGTGCCCCAGCATGGCCACAGTCAAATGACTAACACAAGTAAAAGATTAAAGATAATGTAGGAAATGGGTAGGAGTAGGTTAGCCATGAGAGCATCTTTGAAATGAATTGTTTCAAATGTCCAGAGAGTTCCCAGGAAGTTTTTCACAGCTTCTGTCATCTAAGAGTTCGAACCAACAATGGAGGAGTGTGCTCTGAAAGTACAGTAGCCTCAATATGAGCAGGATGGAGGAAGTGCAAGGAGCTATTACTTCTGTTGCAACAATTGTATTCTCAGTTTCAGTGAAGGGGAGATTGTACCATGTTTGTGTACGAAGTGTGATATTACATGGCAGTGAGTTAAGGCATATGGCTGCATGGTTAAGGTATTTGGCTCACAATCATAAGGTCATGAATTTAATTCCTGGCAGTGTGTCATGTCCTTGAGCAAGACACTTTATTTCATGTTGTTCCAGTTCACTCATCTGGCTAAAATAAGTAACAGCTGTATTTTGAAGGGCCAGACTTGTCTCACTTTGTGTCATGCTAAATCTTCTTGAGAACTACGTTAAGGGAATGCATGTCTGTGAAGTACTCAGCCATTTGCATATTAATTTGATGAGCAAGCTGTTCCACTGATTGGATCAACTGGAGCCCTCATTGTCTTAACCAATGGAGTGTCTGTTTACGGTGGTGAATGATGAGCGTGAACATGAAAGATGTTTGAAGACCAGAAAGAAATGAAGGGATTATGGGATGCTGGATGCTAATGTGCATGAATGAAGGATGGCAGTTGGATGAAGAAACGCAGAGTGATCCAATCGGAAGGAAGTTTGTGACAAGGAAGGGCAAAGAAGATATTGGGAGAAGTGGTGAAAGATCATTTCAGGAGGTGAGTTTGGGGAAGGGGATGTCGAGGGACCACAAGAATGGTGAGACACTTTGATGGAGAAGACAATGCCAAACTATGTAATCTTGAAAAAAACCCCAGAAGAACAAGGATGTAATATGATGATAAACATGATTATTGTGATGATGATAATCCTTTCTATTATAAGCACAAGGCCAGAAATTTGCAGGGAGAGGGTAAGCCGATTACATCAACCCCAGTGTGTAACTGGTACTTATTTAATCAACCCCGAAAGGATGAAAGGCAAAGTCGATCCCGGCAGAATTTGAACTCAGAACGTAAAGACAGACAAAATATCGTTAAGCATTTCGCCCGGCGTGCTAACGATTCTGCCAGCTCACCACCTTCCATATGATGTTAATAATGACAATAATGAGGATGATATGATGACGACGACGACGACGACGATGATGATGATGATGATGACAGTGATGAACGCACTGATGATAACAATGCTCCTGCTGATGATGATGATGTCAACGATGACAACGACGATGACAACGACGATGACAGTGATGATGATGATGGTTATGACGATGATGACAGCAATATATGAAGTAAGCTATCACGATACACACTTAATATTTTATCTCTCTCCGTAATCTAATAAATCTATCTTATTCTGAGATTACAACAAGCTTTGGCAACGCTAGTGTCAGATTCAATGACACATCAACCATGAATAAAGAGAGACGAATCATTAATTAAAGTAGAAATGGCGCCATGTTTTTCAGTAAACCAGGTTCTGAGAGATTTGTCAGAAAAATTATAATGCTGGATATTCTCTAAAAATACCATTATTATAATAACTAGGGTGTTACCTGTCATAGGATGGGAAATTCTGGAAGTATAAGTTTGCCACCATGGACAATACCAGCAAATATGAAATACAGGTGCAGGAGTGGCTGTGTGGTAAGAAGTTTGCTTCCTAACCACGTGGTTCTGGGTTCAGTTCCACAGCGTGACAACCTCCACCTGACGAAAGCCTTGTGAGTGAATTTGGCAAATGGAAACTGAAAGAATCCTGTTGTGTGTGTGTGCCTTTGGGTCTGTATTTGTCCCCCACTACTGCTTGAAAACCAGTGTCAGTGTGTTTACATCCCTGTAATTAAACAGTTCAGCAAAAGACACCAATAGAATAAGTAATAAGGTAGATTCATTCAATTAAAAATTCCTCAAGGTGGTGCCCCAGCATGGCCTCAGTCTATTGAGTGAAACAAATAAAAGGATTAACTGATACATACAATAACTACAATTTAACTTTTACCAAATTTCTTGATGCTTATGATGAAACGAATAATAATTTTCAAACAAAAAAAAATTACTTATTGCTTTAAAATAAAATTTAATAAAATAACCCAACGATGTCCATCCTCATTGGTCACACATTCTGGCAGATCAGGGTAGCAAGATGGCAGAATTGTTACAAACCAAGCAAAATGCTTAGCAGTACTTGAACGATGATGAAGATGATGATGATAAATACCGTTATTTACCCCTCCTCTTCCTCCTACTCCTCCTCTGTCTCTATAATTCTTTTGCATTCGCTGTGTCAGTGTTTGTTGCCAATTCTAATACAAGGAGGTGCTTTAAGGGCAATGCAAAATGCCTGGTTGGAGGCCTAGCCTTCCCTCCGAGTTCTTTCACAGGACTTAGAAAAACTGAAGGACTGCTGCAATGAGTGTGTGAATCTGAGAGGGGAATATGGGGAATAAAATCATAATTAACTGACCCTTCTCTATTTTCTTTTACCCAAAGCCAGGAACTTTTCAGCACCCCTCATACACCCACTCATCCTGCACCTCCTATGTTAACTCTCTGTATCTCTCTCCCCTTTTACTCTCTCCCCTTTTACTCTCTCCCCTTTTACTCTCTCCCCTTTTACTCTCTCCCCCTCTCTCTATATGATGCTAAAGTGTGACTAGAGAAGTCAGCTAACGCATATTTCAATCAACATTTATTATATTTATGTTATCCTCCTCCTCCTCCTCCTTCTCATTATCATCATTTAACGTCCACCTTTCCATTCTTGCATGGATCGGAGAGTATTTACTGAGGCAGATTTTCTATGGCTAGATATGGAAGATTGGAAACAAACAACATCGCTTGTATGACAGTGACGTTTATTTATCCAATGGTGTCATGACAAGGGCACTGGCACTCCATCAGTTATGACGACAGGGGTTCCAGTTGATCAGATCAACCAAACAGCCTGCTCATGAAATTAACGTGCAAATGGCTGAGTACTCCACAGACATGCATACCCTAAATGTAGTTCTCAAGAAAATTCAGCATGACACAGAGTGTGACAAGGCTGGTCCCTTTGAATTACAGGTACAACTCATTTTTGCCAGCTGAGTGGACAGGAGCGATGTGAAATTAAGTGTCTTGCTCAAGGACACAATGCACCATCAGGAATTGAACTCACAACCTTATGATTGTGCACCAGATAACCTAACCACTAAGCCATGCACCTTCACCTAACAAGATAAGAGTACACCCAAACACGCACATATATTACAGGTTTCCTTTAGTTTTTGTCTATCAAATCCACCCACAAGACTTTAGTTGGCCCAGGGCTATAATAGAAGACACTTTTCCAAGGTGCCATGCAGTGGGACTGAACCCAAAACCACATGGTTGGGAAGCAAGCCTCTCAACCACACAGCCCCACCTGTGCCTATTAATTTATCTAAAACAGAAACCAATATTTTCTGCTCCAAATTATCAGCAAAACGCACCATTTGATACACTGTTTAGAAAATCTGATACATCATTTCGAGAAAGCTCTTATTTATGATGTGTGATGATAGCAGAAGGGTTGTTTTAATAATGCTGAAAGACCTCTTCTTTCACCAAAGATTGTCGTCTACAGAAGAAGTCTTGAATAACATTTCAGATAACAATGGTTGGAAGGCAGAACGTTGACAGCAGGTTTATGAATTGTTTTTTCTCACAACAGGTAATGTTAGCAAACATAACGATGTGGAAGTTTTAAATATCAGCTCGTTAATCTGAAACACACACAAGCTTAATTATTAATAAGCCTAGCAGGGACAGAAATACATGGTGCATCAGAAAAACCTCTCCCTCTTGTTTCAGTGCTTCCTCCAGAATCATATTCCAATGATGGTCATATTCGTCACAGAAAAATCATGTAAAAAAAAAAAAAAAAAAAAAAAAAAAACAATTGCAGTAATGCAAGCATAGGAATCCAAAATTTCAGGATTGCAGGTCCAGATTCGGTCTGGAATGTTTTTAATACATCGTGAACTCTCCCTAAATTTCTTTGTCTCTCTTTCTCTCCCGCTCTCTCTCTTTCTCTCTCTCAGTCTGCCTTCACCACTGGCCTTACCATCTCTATACCTACTATTACACTCACCCCAGCATGAGAAAGTGTCATAGAATAGTGAGAGAGGGTGGAGGGGGATCAAAGTGCGATACACTGACACACAGAAATTAATTTTCACATTTATTAAATTAGATAATTGTTTCAACTATACATAAGGCGGCGAGTTGGAAAATTTGGTTCTATGAATTCTGCACACACCAACTGAATTCCACAAGTATATTCAGTAAGAGGTGTGTTCCTGCTGTATGATGGCACATTGCAGCAGATAACCATACAGGAGCTTTGACATGCATGCTATAAGGTGACATTAAATATATATACATATATATTTAATGGATTTATGAATTTCTTCCATACCAGCACCAAACTGATAACACTACCATAAATTTATTCTGGAAGATGGGAACAATAAGTGGTTGCCAGAATAAATAGCATTGGAGATTTTATGAGCGCATTTGAAAACATTTCACATAAACAGACTTAAAGAATATTTCTTATTGTCAGTTAGTTGTTCACAAGTCAGAGACAAAAGCACACAATATAAGCCACAGAACAGATATATTTATATTGTCAAGCAACATGTTATTGGTTACACAAATGATGAGAATGCTACTATTTCAACCATTTTCTGGACATTTTTCTATTGAAAAACAGTCTTTGTTTCAGCTAATTTTCAAAAAAATGAAAAATTTAGTAAATAACTTTGCCACTATTAAACTGGTGTTTGGAACAGAGTAACATGAAATTTTGAGGGAAGGTTTCCATTTTGGTCACTTTAACCCTTTTGTTACCATATTTCGGTTGAAATACAATGCGTTTATTTCAATAAATTTTTGAAAACAATGAAGAATCTAGTAAAATAACTTTGCTATTATTAAACTGGTGTTTTGGGGCCTCACAGAGGCAATGACAAAAGACCGAAACCTCTGTAGGTCTCTAGAGGACTGAGAAGACCTGGCAAATAAAGTGAGTCCACAGCTGTCATGTACACCAATGTTGCATAACCAGCCCACTCAAAAGTACCTTGGATCGTAGGGTGACATGCCATGCTTGAGGAAACCTATAAAGTACATCAACATCAACAGCAATATTAAAATCAAATTAAATGGAAATTTTAGTTGTGAACCCCATGCTGGTAGCACGTAAAAAGCATCATCCGAACATGGCCGATGCCAATGCAGCTTTGACTGGCTTCCGTGCTGGTGGCACGTAAAAAGCACCATCCGATCGTGGTCGATGCCAGCTCCTCTGGCTCTTGTGCCAGTGGTGTGTAAAAAGCACCCACTACACTCTTGGAGTGGGTGGTGTTAGGAAGGGCATCCAGCTGTAGAAACACTGCCAGATCAGATTGGTGCCTGGTGCAACCTTTTGGCTTCCCAGACCCCAGTCGAACCATCCAACCCATGCCAGCATGGAAAACGGACGTTAAACGATGATGATGATCATGATCTAAGACAGTTCTTGTTAATGGACGTAGACGACATAAAAACAAAACAAAGTGGATATATGATATATAGAAGGTGATATGCGATATATTTAACTCTGAAGAAGAAATCAATAAGACATAAGACTAAGTTAAGAAGTGTGTGTGTGTGTGTGTGTGTGTGTGTGTGTGTGTGTGTGTGTGTGTGTGTGTGTGTGTGTGTGTTAGCATGTGTGTGTTTGTGTGTGTGTGTGCGTGCAGGCATGTTTGTGTGTGTGTATGTGTGTTTGTGTATGTGTGTGTGTGTGTGTGCATGTCTGTATGTGTGTATGTGCTTGTTTGTGTGTGTGTATGTGTGTTTGTGTATGTCTGTTTGTGTGTGTGCATGTCTGTGTGTGTGTGTGTGTGTGTGTGTGTGTGTGTGTACACTTATGAGTGAGTATGCATGAGAATAAGTGCGTGAATATGTGAGGATGTACTCATGTATGTTTATGTCAGTAAGGAAATGTAATGAGACCGCATGCGTATGTCTGACTGAATGTATGTATTTGTGTTGTATACAAGTCACGACTACTGCATTGTTTTAATAGTTGTTGTTGTTGATGCTGCAATTGTTGTTGTTATAGTTGCTGTTGTTGTTGCTACAGTTGTTGGTAAAGTTGTTCAGTGTTCCTCAGTATATTCAACCCTAACCTAATTACCAAAAATATTAGTATTCTCATCCTTAATTTACTCTTCCTATGCATATGTATAACCATTTTAAATTAAAACAATTTAAAGTTGCTCTATTTTCCTAGTTTTGCCTAATTACTGTGTCATTCACAAAAACAATTATTGACATAAATTCACAAATACTAATTATCCCCAAATTTGAGTTAAAAATCATCCTCAGAGAATTTTTGACTTAACCCTTTTGTTACTGTATTTATTTTGAGATGCTCTGTCAAGTGAAATCATAGTTGTAGCCAATACCAGTGCTACCTGACCTGACTGGCACGTAAAAAGAACCCACTACATTCTCGGAGTGGTTGGCATTAGGAAGGGCATCCAGCTGTAGAAACCTTGCCAGATCAGATTGGGGCTCTTGTCTAACCATCCCACCCATGCCAGTATGGAAGGCAGATGTTAAACGATGATGATGATGATGATGATGATATGTGGTGGCATTCTGATATATATATATATATATATATATATATATATATGTGTGTGTGTGTGTGTGTGTGTGTGTGTGTGTGTGTGTGTGCATAAATGTAATTCTTTTCCCAAATAAATGGCACTTCATTTCGATTTCTTATTACTGCTCTGTAGTCAACCAATGCCTTGTTCCGAAGTGTATGTATGTTGAGTTCAAACACCAGGTTATTAATATCATTAAGCCAAAATGAAATTATGGTACTCTGTTGGTCCCAATGACAAGGGTCCCAGTGGATCCGACCAACAGAACAGCTTGCTTCTGAAATTAACAGGCAAGTGGCTGAGTACTCCGCAGACATGCATACCCTTAATGTAGTTCTCAGGGGGATGTAGTATGGTACACAGAATGTGATAAAGATGGCCCTTTGAATTACGGGTAAAATTCATTTTTACCAGCTGAGTTTATAAATTTTTATGTGTCTATGAATTATGTATTTATAAATTCTTGGAAATTTTTTATATATCATATAGTTGAATGCATCTATGTATGTATTTTGGATACCATGGAGAACTTCATTAAAATGGATTGAATGAATATATACATCGGCCTTAGAATTGGTTTTCTCTCCTCCTTAATTTTATATTCCTGAAGCTCCATCAGAGCGCTAATTGGTTGAGCTGTATAAAGTGGATATCTATATCAATTATTTTTTCATGGTTTATATATATACATACATATATACATATATATATATATATATATATATATATATATATATACATATATATATATATATGTATATATACATATATATATATATATATATATATATATATATATATATATATATATATATATATATATATATATATATATATATACATATATATATATATATATATATATATACATATATATACATATATATATATATATATATATATATATATATATATATATACATATATATATATATATACATATATATATATATATATATAATATATATATATATATATATATATATATATATATATAATATATATATATATATATATATATATATATATATATATATATATATATATATATATATATATATATATATATATAATATATATATATATATATATATATATATATATATATATATATATATATATATATATATATATATATATATATATATATATATATATATATATATATATATATATATATATTATATATATATATATATATATATATA